>NC_060187.1:15279369-15304369 GCF_021184085.1 Oncorhynchus gorbuscha | reverse complement strand
CTGTGTGTTCATGTCTGTGTGTTCATATCTGTGTCTTCATGTCTGTGTGTTCATGTCTGTGTGTTCATGTCTGTGTGTTCATGTCTATGTCTTCATGTCTATGTGTTGCCAGAGGGGTTTTCAGGAGCAATAAAGTCATATAAAACCTGATTTGCTAGTTTTTATTTAGATTAAGTTGCATAAATATATTTCATTTTCATATTTATATTATTTTGTTTCAGTTTTAGATTTATGGGCTAGGTTTCTATCCAATTGTGATTGATTTTTATGCAAGTATTCTAAAATCAGCATAAATAAATACATGATGAGGTATGGATAAGATCCTTTTGATAATTGGCAACAATCACCGATCATCATGTCTCCCGCATTCAAATAATACCCTTGATATTTATCAGATATTTGCATGAAGCACATCACTGTGCACTTAACCACCATAAGCTATGAAGTTATTAAATAAATTATGACATTCATCATAACTTATTTAATCTGTCTAAAAACTCTTCATGTCTTTCCATGTCATGTTGGCACAACGGAACATATCGTCGCGTGACTCCAAGCTTACTTCAACGTGATGGTTATTTTTGTGCATAACATTTGTGCATAAATATATTTCCACCAAAATTGTCGCATAATCTATTTCACAGACCAAAACATTATCCACACTTATACAGCGTATTTTGTTTTGTCGACATTGGGAAATTTTACAGGCAAATTTGCTGTTTCCATCAGGACTGTTGTTTTGTTATGCGTCATAATTAATCTGCATGAAATGGTTGGATGGAAAGACTATGAGCCATTTGTGTTCTCTAGTTTTTGGGTGTTTTTTGTGATGCCACTTCTTGCAACTTGGGGCAGTAATACATAAGGTGATGGGTCAGGTTATAGGTTAGGTTTAAATGATTAAAGTCAGTCTGAATGTGACTTGGACAGTGGTGTAGTGGTACCTGAAGAAGTGGGTATACTCTAATGCCTGGTGAAGGAACGGCGCCGTGTTTGAAAAATTCTGTTCTATATTAAAAATAAATAATAATAATGGTCTAGTTGCCCTTTAATTCAATTGCGGATCGAACAAGAGACCTGGCTAGCGGTGTTTCTGTAGGCTACTGTGCAATAGGCCTAGAGAGTCCATGTGATTGATACAAATCATCTTTATAGCATTGTGTCAGGTAGGCCTACCGTGCAGTCAATATCTAATTGGGAAGGTTTTTGGGGGAAAACCTTTCGAAAATTTCATTCAAACAGCGCATGATGACTGAATTGCACATTGCAAAGATTCAACCAAGACTTCGAGCCTACATTTTTCAACACCTGGTTTGCATACCCATTGTTGCCTTAGTTAGCATTTACTGGTAGATATCATCAGTTGAAACGTCTTTCCTGCGTAAACTACCCGCTACCGATATCATTCATCTGTGAGCTGCTCCAAGCAACAACAAAGCTGAGAGCTATGTGCTCTTTCTGCCTGACAGATGATATTCTGCTGAGACTAGGTGTGTAGCGCACATGAATGTATTTCACGTGTTTAGCGATTGTGTAGACTACTTTGTGTCTGATTTCTCTATTGTACTACGTAATTGATAAATCGTATACCTACACTACACTACTTTGATATGCATCAGTGAGTACATGCAAAGCCCACATGGGTTTCCGCCGTGTACCTGCGTATACCCTCCACTACACCACTGAACTTAGATTTGAAAGGAATAGCACCGAGACTGGTAGAAGGAAACTCCCTCTCGCCCATGTTCACATTATTCCAATGATTTGTAACTTTAGTAGTGCATGTAAGAAGAATCACGTTAGCTACCTAAACGTTTTTTCCACTGTTTGCTAGTGATAGCTGTCACGGGCGTCCTCCTCTTCATCTGAAGAGGAGAGGCGAGAAGGATCGGAGGACCAAAATGCGGCGTGGTATGTGTTGTCCTGAGTTGTCCTTATGTTATGCCCTGAACAGCTTCTATCTCAAGGCCATCAGACTGTTAAACAGCCACCACTAACATTGAGTGGCTGCTGCCAACACACTGTCATTGACACTGACCCAACTCCAGCCATTTTAATAATGGGAATTGATGGGAAATGATGTAAATATATCACTAGCCACTTTAAACAATGCTGCCTTATATAATGTTACTTACCCTACATTATTCATCTCATATGCATATGTATATACTGTACTCTACATCATCGACTGCATCCTTATGTAATACATGTATCACTAGCCACTTTAACTATGCCACTTTGTTTACTTTGTCTACACACTCATCTCATATGTATATACTGTACTCGATACCATCTACTGTATGCTGCTCTGTACCATCACTCATTCATATATCCTTATGTACATATTCTTTATCCCCTTACACTGTGTATAAGACAGTAGTTTTGGAATTGTTAGTTAGATTACTTGTTGGTTATCACTGCATTGTCGGAACTAGAAGCACAAGCATTTCGCTACACTCGCATTAACATCTGCTAACCATGTGTATGTGACAAATAAAATTTGATTTGAAATTTTGATTTGTTCATCATGAATTTAAATAAAGAAAACACTGAACACTGAAACACACTATACAAAAACAATAAACGAAATAACGACCGTGAAGCTAATGAGAACTGTGATGACACAAGCAATCAACATAGACAATCACCCACAAACAAACAGTGAAACCTAGGCTACCTAAGTATGATTCTCAATCAGAGACAACTAATGACACCTGACTCTGATTGAGAACCATACTAGGCCGAAACATACAAATCCCCAAAACATCGAAAAACAAACATAGACTGCCCACCCCAACTCACGCCCTGACCATACTAAATAAATACAAAACAAAGGAAATAAAGGTCAGAACGTGACAATAGCTAGTGTTAGTGATGCAGTATGCTTGGTCCACACAGACTCAGAGTGTCTATGGGAACTAAACTAGCTCCTTGCCAGGGACTCCCAGTGATGGAACACATTCCTGGTAGATTCTGCTAGATTCCTTAACTCAACAGAACAGACACACAACTCCAAAATAAAAAAATATTAATATCTGTGTGTGTTTGCATGTGTGTCTGTGTCTATTTGTATAATACAGATATACTGTACCAATACATATTGGGCTTCTGTGAAGTATGTAGTGTGTAGGCCTATATTATTTTCAGTGTGTGAATTTTGAGTGTTCCATGTGGTCACATGACAGGATGTCTCAGTGACCCAGGGGTGCAGAGCAGAGCTAGCTGATTTCTGTCCAACTACACACCTCAGAAAGCACTTCCTGCTCTGTGCTCTGTGCAGTATTGGCTATAGGCATCAAGGTCAACCTTTTCAACAGGGAAGGAAAACACCAGACTGCTCTCTATTTCTCAGTCTCCCTCCTCTCCCTCATCTCTCATAACAATGTATTACAAATGCTGTGATGACGAATGCTGCATTTAACAAATGCTGTAATGCTTATGGCTGCAGCGGTCATGAAATTGTGTCACCAGGTGATTGTCAAGCAAATAACTGCCGGTCTCATGGTAATTAACTGTTAATGAACATAAACACATTTAGCTTCTCCTGGCTTCTACACTGATGCAGACCATTGGAACATCTACATTTGAAAAAAGTATAATAAATCCATGTAATATAGCCTACATGTTCACAGTAAATCAATTATTTATTTTAGACAGGTCTAAAGAAACACGATATGAAGAAAATCTAGTCTATTTCAGTAGAACAATAGTCTGAGTTGTCCTTATGTTATGCCCTGATCTGGCTATGCCATATGGCTGTGTGCTACACTAGTTCATTGAACAGATATGCTTAGAGTTCCAAGGCATTATATTACAGTATATTATAGAAAGGATATATTTTCCAAAAGATGAGGGAGTCCGCACATACCGCCCCTATTCTCTGTTGAGCGGTTAACAAAGAAACATGTACTCCTATATGCTTAATGCTTAATAATTCCCTTCTCCCGGCTGCATGCCGAAGCACCTCTCACATGGTTCCCTGTCACCTGATCGGATCTTTCTCACAGGATACAAGTGAAGACATCGGGGACGCAACTGAGCACGTTGTTATCCAATTCCGAGGCGCATATCGAAGATATTGGAAGAGCTGTCCACATTTACTCTTCGTCAGCCAACAAGAGTAGCTCTAATGAACAGAAAAATGAACTCAGCATTCTTGACCGCAGATCAGCAGTTCCAAACGCTGCCAGAGACCAGGAATTCCACATGGAACACTAAATTAGAAGGGTTGCAGCCAAGGGGTGGGGAAAGTCTGTAAAGCCCACAGGGAGTGGAGCAAACAGGTATAGAAAACAGACACATAGTTGCTAAAGCTACAAAAGAGCAAAATGAGACCATCTGTGAATAACTAGTTAATTTTAAGATACTCAGGTGAGAGGATGGAGCCTTCCTCTCTTTCCTTCCTCCAACAACTCCCCAGAACAACTTGGCAGAACAGTCTTTCTTTCGGGATGGTCTTAGTTTTGACCGCCACTGACATGACCACCGCTTACAGCTGCCACTGAGAAAGTACTAACACTATTTGCTAGTCGCCTAGCAGAGGTGAAGAGCACACCTCCCTGTACTAATTGCTGATTGCTTAGCAGAGGTGAAGAGCAAACCTCCCTGTACTAATTGTTGATTGCCTAGCAGAGGAGAAACCCCTCCCACTCCAATACAGCCACTGATTACCAAAACAAGTCACATATTGCTCTGCCCATTGATCCTGGTTGATGTGTCAACAATCATCCGCAAGTTATGAGCAGTCAGCAGTTCACACACCAAGTAGGCTACTGGGAAGACAGGCAGCACCTAAGATAGATGGACCTAGCTAGCAAAAACGCAGTACTAGACACAAATTATACTTATCACTCCTGGAGAAATCAGGAGTCCTCTAGTTATAGAATGAAGTACCCACTCCAATTCACATACCGCCCCAATAGATCCACAGATGAAACAATCTCTATTGCACTCCACACTGCCCTTTCCCACCTGGGCAAGAGGAACACCTATGTGAGAATAGTGTTCATTGACTACAGCTCGGCGTTCAACATGATTGTATCCTCCAATCTCATTACTAAGCTAAGGACCCTGGGACTGAACACCTCCATCTGCAATTGGATCCTGGACTTCCTGGCGGGCCACCCCCAGGTGGTAATGTTAGGCAACAATACATCTGCCACGCTGACCCTCAACGCAGGGGCCCCTCAGAAGGGTTGAGCAGTATATAGATGTTCTCATCGTCCTACTGTCCTTCTCTCATACCTGGATTTATGGAATTAATGGCTTAATACACAAATGGTGTTTGGCTCGCGCTCCCGGTGGGTCTACGGTGGTCGGTTGAGGCGGACAGAGCATTTAGTCGCTTGAAGACTCTGTTTACCGAGGCTCCCGTGTTGGCTCATCCGGATCCCTCTTTGGCATCCACATGGTGGAGGTGGACGCATCCGAGGCTGGGATTGGAGCAGTGCTCTCACAGCGCCACTCAAGCTCCACCCCTGCACTTTCTTTTCGAAGAAGCTCAGCCCGGTGGAGCGAAACTATGACGTGGGGGACCGAGAGTTGCTGGCTGACGTAAAAGCCCTGAAAGTGTGGAGACATTGGCTTGAGGGGGCTCAACACCCTTTCCGCATCTGAACTGACCACCGTAATCTGGAGTACATCCGGGCGGCGAGGAGACTGAACCCCCGCCAGGCAAGGTGGCCATGTTTTTCACCAGATTCAGATTTATGATATCGTATATATATCTGTATGATACAGAGGAGCGGCCCATCGATTCCACCCCCATACTTCTGGCCTCTTGTCTGGTGGCGACGGTGGTGGGCGCGCGGACATCGAGCGGGCATCTCGGTTAGAGCCTACCCCACCTCAGTGCCCAGCTGGACGGAAGTACGTCCCGCTTGGTGTCCGTGATAGATTGATTCGGTGAGCGCACACATTACCCTCCTCTGGTCATCTGGGTATTGATAGGACGTTGCGGAGCCTTAGGGGGAAGTACTGTTGGCCCACTTTAGCTAAGGACGTGAGGGTTTATGTCTCGTCCTGTTCAGTGTGCGCTCAGTGCAAGGCTCCTAGACACCTGCCCAGAGGGAAGTTACAACCCCTCCCCGTTCCACAGCGGACTTGGTCACACCTGTCGGTAGACTTCCTCACCGATCTACCTCTTTCACAGGGAAACGCTAAGATCCTGGTCGTTGTGGATCGCTTCTCTACGTCCTGTTGTCTCCTCCCTCTGCCCGGTCTCCCTACGGCCCTACAGACTGCGGAGGCCCTGTTTACTCACATCTTCCGGCACTACGGGGTGCCTGAGGACATAGTTTCTGATCGGGGTCCCCAGTTCACGTCCTGGATTTGTAGGGCGTTCATGGAGGCATCTGGGGGTCTCGTCAGCCTGACCTCTGGTATTCACCCCAAGAGTAATGGGCAGGTGGAGAGAGTAAACCAGGATGTGGGTAGGTTTCTGCGGTCGTATTGCCAGGGCCGGCCAGGGGAGTGGGTGAGGTACGTGCCATCGGCAGAGATAGCCCAGAACTCACTCCGCCACTCCTCAACTAAACTTTCGCCCTTTCAGTGCGTGTTGGGGTATCAGCCGGTCCTGGTACCGTGGCATCCAAGCCAGACCGAGGCTCCTGGGGTGGAGGACTGGGTGAAGCACTTGAAGGAGACCACGGGCACCTGAAACAGCCCGAAGGGTGGCAGAAAACAAGCGCTGACCGCCACTGCAGTGAGGCCCCGGTGTTTGCACCGGGGGACCGAGTCTGGCTCTCGACCCGAAACCTGCCCCTCCGCCTGCCCTGAAGGAAGCTGGGTCCGTGGTTTGTGGGGCCATTTAATGTCCTGGGGAGAATAAACGAGGTGTGTCATAGGTTACAGCTCCCCTCAAATTACCTTATTAACCCCTCGTTTCATGTGTCTCTCCTCAGGCCGGTGGTAGCTGGTCCGCTCCAAGGAGATGAGGGACGAACATCGAGGGGTCCCCGGCGTACACAGTACGATCCATACTGGATTCCAGGCGTCGGGTGAGGGGTCTGCAATACCTCGTGGATTGGGAGGAGTACGGTCTGGAGGAGAGATGCTGGGTGCCGGTGGAGGACGTCTTGGCCCCATCTCTGCTGAGTGAGTTTCACCTCCTCCATCTGGATCGCCCTGCGCCTCGTCCTCCGGGTCGTCCTCGAGGCCGGTGCTGCGGGAGCCAAGTGTCAGGGAGGGGGGTACTGTCACAATTTCCAAGGTGGCTCCTCTCCCTGATCGGGATTGTTACTTTGTACGGGATTGTTTTCTGTGGTGATGTTATTTAGGGGTGCATGTCTGCACCACAGGGTTTATTTTCTCTCGGCAGTTGTGCCATTTTGGTATTAAGTTTAGTAGTAGAGGTTTCTCCTCCGTGTGTGTTACGCTTTATTCCCTGTGTGTGTGGCAATCTCGTTTTGGGCGTGTTTTAGTCCCATGATGTAGTTGTGTTGGGACTGCTCATTAAACTTTTGCCACTTGGATTTCCTTGCTCTCCTGCTTCTGATTCCTGCACCTCCCTCCGTTAGGAGGCATCGTAACAGTAGCATTGCCTTTAAATTGTTTAACTTGGGTCAAACGTTTTGGGTAGCCTTCCACAAGCTTCCCACAATAAGTTGGGTGAATTTTGGCCCATTCCTCCTGACAGAGCTGCTGTAACTGAGACAGGTTTGTAGGCCTCCTTGCTCGCACACGCTCTTTCAGTTCTGCCCACAAATGTTCTATCGGATTGAAGTCAGGGCTTTGTGATGGCCACTACAATAGCTTGACTTTGTTGTCCTTAAGCCATTTTGCCACAACTTTGGAAGTATGCTTGGGAACTCATTTTACTGTGGATATAGATACTTTTGTACCTGTTTCCTCCAGCATCTTCACAAGGTCCTTTGCTGTTGTTCTGGGATTGATTTGCACTTTTCGTACCAAAGTATGTTCAATGCGTCTCCTTCCTGAGCGGTAAGATGGCTGCGTGGTCCCATGGTGTTTATACTTATGTAATATTGTTTGTACAGATGAATGTAGTACCTTCAGGCGTTTGGAAATTGCTCCCAAGGATGATCCAGACTTGTGGAGGGCTACAATGTTTTTTCTTTCGGTCTTGGCTGACTTCTTTAGATTTTTCCTTGATGTCAAAGAGGCACTGAGTTTGAAGGTAGTCCTTGAAATACAGCCATAGGTACACCTCCTATTGACTCAAATTATGTCAATTATTGTCACGCTCTGACCTTAGAGAGCCTTTTTGTGTCTCTATTTGGTTTGGTCAGGGTGTGATTTGGGGTGGGCATTCTATGTTAAGTTATCTATGATTTTGTATTTCTATATTTTGGCCGGGTATGGTTCTCAATCAGGGACAGCTGTCTGTTGTCTCTGATTGGGAACCATACTTAGGTAGCCCTTTTTACCTCCTTTCTTTGTGGGAAGTTGACTTTGTTTAGGGCACATAGCCTTTATCTTCACGGTTAGTTTTGTAGTGTTTATTGTTTTTTGTCGGCGTCATATAAATAAAGAATATGTACGCTCACGACACTGCATCTTGGTCCTCCTCCTTCAACAGCCGTGACAATTATCCTATCAGAAGCTTCTAAAGCCATGACATCATTTTCTGGAATTTTCCAAGCTGTTTCAAGGCACACTCAACTTAGTGTATGTAAACTTCTGACCCACTGGAATTGTGATACAGTGAAATAATCTATCTGTAAACAATTGTTGGAAAATTACTTGTGTCATGCACAAAGTAGATGTCCTAACCAACTAGATGTCCTAGTTTGTTAACAAGAAATTTGTGGAGTGGTTGAAAAACAAGTTTTAATGACTCCAACCTAAGTGTATGTAAACTTCTGACTTCAACTGTATGTAAGGTTGTGTATGTGTGAGTGTGTGTCAGGGTCAGATTCTTCTAGGGCTGAATGATATGGCCAAAATATCATATCACAATATTTGTATCATTTTTATCATTTCTAAACAGGAAGGCCATGCTGACTGATAGTAGTGTTTATAAACAGGAGGGCCATGCTGACTGTTTATAGTGTTTATAAACAGGAGGGCCATGCTGACTGATAGTAGTGTTTATAAACAGGAGGGCCATGCTGACTGATAGTAGTGTTTATAAACAGGAGGGCCATGCTGACTGATAGTAGTGTTTATAAACAGGAGGGCCATGCTGACTGATAGGAGTATTTATAAACAGGAAGGCCATGCTGACTGATAGTAGTGTTTATAAACAGGAGGGCCATGCTGACTGATAGTAGTGTTTATAAACAGGAGGGCCATGCTGACTGATAGTAGTGTTTATAAACAGGAGGGTTGTAATGACAGTAATAATCAGGAGTGTTGTACAGACAGTAATAATCAGGAAGGTTGTACTGACAGTAATAAACAGGAGGGTTGTAATGACAGTAATAATCAGGAGTGTTGTACAGACAGTAATAATCAGGAGGGTTGTACTGACAGTAATAATCAGGAAGGTTGTACTGACAGTAATAATCAGGAGGGTTGTACTGACAGTAATAATCAGGAGGGCTGTAATGACAGTAATAATCATGAGTGTTGTACTGACAGTAATAATCAGGAGGGTTGCAATGACAGTAATAATCAGGAGGGTTGTAATGACAGTAATAATCAGAAAGGTTGTAATGACAGTAACAATCAGGAGTGTTGTAATGACAGTAATAATCAGGAGGGTTGTACTGACAGTAATAATCAGGAAGGTTGTACTGACAGTAATAATCAGGAGGGTTGTACTGACAGTAATAATCAGGAAGGTTTTACTGACAGTAATAATCAGGAGTGTTGTAATGACAGTAATAATAAGGAGGGTTGTAATGACAGTGATAATCAGGAGGGTTGTAATGACAGTGATAATCAGGAGGGTTGTACTGACAGTAATAATCAGGAAGGTTTTACTGACAGTAATAATCAGGAGTGTTGTAATGACAGTAATAATAAGGAGGGTTGTAATGACAGTGATAATCAGGAGGGTTGTAATGACAGTGATAATCAGGAGGGTTGTAATGACAGTAACAACAGTGAACAAATACTTCAAACTGTTTATGATAGAGGGGTTTGGATTGTTTCTCCATGCATGTTTTTAACTGCCTCTGAGAGTTGCAGTGCTCCGTATGGCTGCCTCCATACATATGGCTGGCTCCAGCCATTTACTGTAGCATTCTGAGAGAAGTCTGTTGGAAATCACAAAAACACAAGTCACTGACTGCACAAACAGACGGTTTGTCTGACCTGACCTGTACAGCAGAGAAAGAGTCTGCATTCATTTGATACCAACACAGTATAACAAATCATAACTCATAGCGGACTAAATAAATATAACATGAGACTATAGCTCTAGCATTTAAGTTTCCCTACTACTGTGACCAGACAAAACTACATGGCAGCGACGCTAGGCTAACCGTGGCGCTAGTCCGGTGTCTATGTGCCAGGGCTATGCTATGTGTAGTGGCACCTCGTCTGCCAGTGACGTGTGACTCATATCTGAACATGTCTGATAGGATGAGCACTCCACCACTCTCCTCTTCAGAGGTCAAGATCTCTCACAGCCAGGCACCATATAGAGAGCTGTCTTAGCACACACTCCTGAGATGACAGTTTGTGTGTGTGTGTGGGTCTGTCTGCACACTCCCCTGACTGCCTTATTTATAGATAATAGAGCTGGAAAAGAGGAGAGAGGAGGAGAGAGGAGGAAAGCGATGTCCTGCCAATGTTTGTACAACAAGCCCATTCTTCCCCTAATTGTCTTGTGTGGAGTGTTGTAGTGATTGGCAACCCAATCCCTCTGAAACCAAAACCCAGCCTGGCTCATGACGTTTCTTTAATATCACCAGATTGCTAAATTGTTCCCATCATCACCACTCTCTTTATTACTGTGGCGTTGTTTGGACCCGTGTCTGGGAGGGGGGAAATTACCCAGCTGGAAATGAAAGGGTGCAGAAGATTTATTCCGAGGTGCTTCTCTCGACAGGAATAAAACACCTAATCAGCCCCAGACCCACTGCTAGTTCTAACACACACACACACACACACACACACACACACACACACACACACACACACACACACACACACACACACACACACACACACACACACACACACACACACACACACACACACACACACACACACACACACACACACACACACACACACACACACACACACACGTACACACACACGTACACTCACACAGACACTCAAACAGACACATGTCAAACCCACCCAAATCCCCCAAATCCCCCTTCAGAAGCATCCTACCTCTGTGTGTGCTACTGTTAGTGAGTCATTGGTTAATACAGTCTAATACTGCCATAGAAATTCTGCTGTTCTGCCCCACACAGCAGTAGACAGACTAGAAACCTGACCTGGAGCACAGCTAACATAACATGGGAGTGATGCCGAGCTGCCTGGCCCTGCACTCCACTGTAGCCAGCTCTGGCAAAGGTGAAGCTCTGAATCCATATTATAAGCAAAAGAGCTGCTAAGAGAGAGTGCGTGTGTGTGTGTGTGTGTGTGTGTGTGTGTGTGTGTGTGTGTGTGTGTGTGTGTGTGTGTGTGTGTGTGTGTGTGTGTGTGTGTGTGTGTGTGTGTGTGTGTGTGTGTGTGTGTGTGTGTGTGTGTGTGTGTGTGTGTGTGTGTGTGTGTGTGTGTCACGCCTTGGTCATAGTATTTTGTGTTTTCGTTATATATCTGGTCAGGCCAGGGTGTGACATGGGTTTATTTTGTTGTGTTTCGTATTGGGGTTTTGTAGACATTGGGATTGCGGCTGAGTAGGGGTGTAGCATAGGTTTGGCTGCCTGAGGCGGTTCTCAATCAGAGTCAGGTGATTCTCGTTGTCTCTGATTGGGAACCATATTTAGGTAGCCGGGGTTTCACTGTGTAGTTCGTGGGTGATTGTTTCTGTCTCTGTGTAGTTGTTCACCATACAGGCTGTATAGGTTTTCACGTTCCGTTTGTTGTTTTGTAATATTTTATAGTTATTTCATGTATCACAATTCTTCATTAAAGAACATGAGTAACCACCACGCTGCATTTTGGTCCGACTCTCCTTCAACAGATGAACGCCGTTACAGAATCACCCACCACACCCGGACCGAGCGGCGTGGTAACAGGCAGCGACAGCAGGAGCAGCGAAGGGAGGACATTATGGACAGCATAATTATGGAGTATACAACGTGGGAGGAAATAGACAGGTGGGCGGTCGACCCAGAGAGAGTGCCGGAGCCCGCCTGGGATTCGCTGGAGCAGTGCGAAGAGGGCTATAGGAGAATGGAGTTGGAGAGACAATCACGACGGCGCAGAAGAAAGCCCGTGAGTCAGCCCCAAAAATGTATTGGGGGGGGGGCTCAGGGAGAGAGTGGCTGAGTCAGGAGATAGACCTGAGCCAACTCTCCTTGTTAATCGTGAGGAGCCAAGGAGGAGACCAGAACCAGAGCCGGTGTTAGAGGTGAGCGAAGCAGAGACTGTGAAGGAGTTAATGGGGAAAGTGGAGTGGAGAGTAATGAGGGAGTTGCTAGCTTGGTGCTTTAGGTACAAGATTCGTCCGACGGAGCGTGTCGGGGATTTGATGGCACCTGGGTCAGCGCTCCATACTCGTCCTGAGGTGTGTGGTTAGTCGGCTGGTGAAAAATGTGCCAGCCTCACGCACTAGGCCTCCTGTGTACCTACCTAGCCTTGCACATCCTGTGCCAGTCCTGCTCTCAGGCTCTCCAGTACACCTTCACGGTCCAGTCCATCCTGTGCCACCTTCACACACCAGTCCTCCGGTGGCAGCTCCCCGCACCAGGCTTCCTGTGCGTGTCCTCGATCCAGTACCACCAGTTCCAGCACCACGCACCAGGCCTTCAGTGCGCCTCGCCTGTTCAGCGCAGCCAGCGCTTTCCCCCTCTCCTGCGCTGCCAGAGTCTCCCGCGCTGCCGGAGTCTCCCGCCTGTTCAGCGCAGCCAGCGTTTTCCTCCTCTCCTGTGCTGTCGGAGTCTCCCGCCTGTTCAGCGCTTCCAGAGCCTTCCTCCTCTACAGCGCTGCCGGAGCCTACTGCCTGTTCGGATCAGCCTGAGCTGCCAGTCTGCATGGAGCAGCCAGAGCTGTCAGACTGCATGGAGCAGCCAGAGCTGCCAGTCTGCATGGAGCAGCCAGAGCTGTCAGTCTGCATGGAGCAGCCAGAACTGTCAGTCTGCATGGAACAGCCAGAGCTGTCAGTCTGCATGGAGCAGCCAGAGCTGTCAGTCTGCATGGAGCAGCCAGAGCTGTCAGTCTGCATGGAGCAGCCAGAGCTGTCAGTCTGCATGGAGCAGCCAGAGCTGTCAGTCTGCATGGAGCAGCCAGAGCTGCCAGTCTGCACAAAGCTGCCAGTCTGCATGGAGCAGCCAGAGCTGTCAGTCTGCATGGAGCAGCCTGAGCTGTCAGTCTGCATGGAGCAGCCAGAGCTGCCAGTCTGCATGGAGCAGCCAGAGCTGCCAGTCTGCACAAAGCTGCCAGTCTGCATGGAGCAGACAGAGCTGTCAGTCTGTATGGAGCAGCCTGAGCTGTCAGTCTGCATGGAGCAGCCAGAACTGCCAGTCTGCATGGAGCAGCCAGAGCTGTCAGTCTGCATGGAGCAGCCAGAGCTGTCAGTCTGCATGGAGCAGCCAGAGCTGTCAGTCTGCATGGAGCAGCCAGAGCTGCCAGTCTGCACAAAGCTGCCAGTCTGCATGGAGCAGCCAGAGCTGTCAGTCTGCATGGAGCAGCCTGAGCTGTCAGTCTGCATGGAGCAGCCAGAGCTGCCAGTCTGCATGGAGCAGCCAGAGCTGCCAGTCTGCACAAAGCTGCCAGTCTGCATGGAGCAGACAGAGCTGTCAGTCTGTATGGAGCAGCCTGAGCTGTCAGTCTGCATGGAGCAGCCAGAACTGCCAGTCTGCATGGAGCAGCCAGAGCTGCCAGTCTGCATGGAGCAGCCAGAGCTGCCAATCTGCATGGAGCAGCCAGAGCTGCCAATCTGCATGGAGCAGCCAGAGCTGCCAGTCTGCATGGAGCAGCCAGAGCAGCTAGATCCGCCAGTCAGCCATGATCTTCCAGATCTGCCAGTCAACCAGTCTCTTCCAGATCTGCCAGTCAACCAGACTCTTCCAGATCTGCCAGTCAACCAGAATCTTCCAGATCCACCAGCCACCCAGGATCTGCCGGAGCCAACTACCTGCCTGAGCTTCATCTCAGTACTGGGCTTTCTCTCAGTACTGGGCTTCCCCTCAGTACCGGGCTTCCCCTCAGTCCCGGGCTACCCCTCAGTCCCGAGCTGCCCCTCAGTCCCGAGCTGCCCCTCAGTCCAGTTAGTGTGTGTGTGTGTGTGTGTGTGTGTGTGTGTGTGTGTGTGTGTGTGTGTGTGTGTGTGTGTGTGTGTGTGTGTGTGTGTGTGTGTGTGTGTGTGTGTGTGTGTGTGTGTGTGTGTGTGTGTGTGTGTGTGTGTGTGTGTGTGTGTGTGTGTGTGTGTGTGTGTGTGTGTGTAAGCTTTGAATGAAACGTATACAATCAAGATCAGCCAAACACATTAGAAGCACACTAAGTTTACAATCTCTTTGTACACTCACTATAATATTCCATGTTATAAACTGGGTGGTTCGAGCCCTGAATGCTGATTGGCTGACAGCCATGGTATATCAGACTGTATACCACAGATATGACAAAACATGTATTTTTACTGCTCTAATTATGTTGGTAACCAGTTTATAATAGCAATAAGGCACCTCGGGGGTTCGTGGTATATGGCTAATATACTACCATGGCTAATGGCTGTATCCAGGCACTCAGCGTTGCGTCGTGCAAAAAACAGCCCTTAGCCGTGGTATATTAGCCATATACCACACCCCCTTATTGCTTAAATGTAACTGTGTGGGTGATACAGAGCTGTTATAATATCTGTCTTCCTCACCACACCAGTGTCATACTGTACTGTACAGTCTATCGCCTGCCAACTAAGCCTCACTACAAGGTGTGGAAAACCCAGTGGCATACATAAATATATACACTGAGTGTACAAAACATTAAGAACACCTTCCTAATATTTAGTTGCCCTCAGAACAGCCTTGTCGGGGCATGGCCTCTACAAGGTGTGGAAAGCATTCCATAGGGATGCTGGTCCATTTTGACTCCAAAGTGTTGTGTCAAGTTGTCTTTTGAGTGGTGAACCATTCTTGACACACACGGGAAACTGTTGAGCGTGAAAAACCCAGCAGCGTTGCAGTTCTTGACACAAAACGGTGCACCTGATACCTACTACCATGCCAAGTTCAAAGGCACTTCAATCTTTTGTCTTGCCAGTTCACCCTCTGAATGACACACATACACAATCCATGTCTCAATTATCTCAAGGCTTAAAAATCCTTCTTTAATCTGTCTCCTCCCGTTCATCTACAGCGATTTGATTGTATTTAACAGGTGACATCAATAAGGGATCATAGCTTTCACCTGGACTCACCTGGTCAGTCTGTCATGGAAAGAGCAGGTGTTTGTATTGTTGTTTGGTACACTCAGTCTATTGGAAAACACCAGGAAGTTTACTCAGGTTCATGTAGCTGTAAACTAACATCAGACAACCACAATATGAATCTATTTCACAATGATGACATTGTTCCAGTGGAGCATGCAGAGAGACCCAGCTGCTTTCATAGGACCTGAATGCTGTGTGCTCGACAAATCAAAACCAGCCCTGCCTCTAGACACAACACTGGCCAATCAGCATCCTTCCATCAGATAACAGAGACATATGTTAGCTAGCTAGCCACTGTGTTGTAGGCTAAAAATAGTGGAGTGGAGGGATGCTGAGATACAAACAGTACAGGACTTCTTCTGCCGTGGCATGAATACAATCTTAGCCTCTGTGTTGAAGGAATAGTGGAGTGGAACAGCTGATATACATAAACAAACAACACATGATTCCAGTGTTGTTGGTCCTGGGCCAGAGTGCATGGAGTACAACATTGACATAACTGGCCAAATAATCAGCATCACACTACATCATTGTGTTTGTGTGTATATCATTGTGTTTGTGTACATCATTGTGTGTTTGTGTACATCATTGTGTGTTTGTGTACATCATTGTGTGTTTGTGTGTACATCATTGTGTTTGTGTACATCATTGTGTGTTTGTGTACATCATTGTGTGTTTGTGTGCATCATTGTGTTTGTGTACATCATTGTGTGTTTGTGTACATCATTGTGTTTGTGTGTACATCATTGTGTGTTTGTGTACATCATTGTGTGTTTGTGTGTACATCATTGTGTTTGTGTGTACATCATTGTGTTTGTGTGTACATCAGTGTTTGTGTGTACATCATTGTGTTTGTGTGTACATCATTGTGTTTGTGTGTACATCATTGTGTTTGCTGTCTGTTAGACATGTTATCTCTCACCTGAGCTGTTCCAAGTGGAGGGGGCCACAACACTGGGGTCGTGGGGGAATTCAGACCCTGTAGACAGGAGACAGAGGAGACATCACACTTACTGGGTTGTGCCACCATCAAGACATACACATTGACAGGGAGAAAAGTGGGGGGTAATGACAGTTCATCTATGAGTAATAATAATAATAATAATGTCGATGATGTTATTACTGAAGACCTGAGGGCAGTAGTATCAGACAGGTAACATCATGGAGTTATTAATACCTGACCACAGCAGCATCCTAAATGGCACTATTTTCCCTACATAGTGCACTACTTTTGACCAGAGCACTTTTCAAAAGTAGTGCGCTACTGTGTATAGGGAATAGGGGGCCATTTGTGATGCAGCCTCTGTTTCATAACCAGAGATGAGACAGGCAGAAGGAACTATTCACATCTGTCCAATCTAATATCTCTGCACGCGACACAGTTGGAGGCTGGAGCTGTGTAGGGGTAGAAACTATTATAATGAGTCTCCCTCTGACCGACTGATGAGACTCTGTCAACAAATTCACAACCTGTATCTCTCTGATTCTCTCTGTCCAAGTTCTTCTCTCTCTTTCGTTTTCTCCTTCTCTCTGTGAAGTAGCTAGTTCCCATGCACAGCAATGCCTGAGTGAGTGTGTTTAATGGGGCAGGCTCCCACAGCCTCTCTGCAGGTTGCTGTGCTTGTTTAACATTACGAATGGACAGAGTGCTGACAGACAGAGAGACATAGACAGAGAGACAGACAGACATGGGCCTTCTCTGTCACAGACGTAGGCTCTACTGTAAGTAGCCTTACTGGAGCCACCCCCACCCCTGCTCACCGGAACCTTTCAAACTGACCCAAAGTGTCATGGCAGTGAGAGAGACGTGGCAGTGAGAGAGCTGTGGCAGTAAGAGGGCCATGGCAGTGAGAGGGCCATGGCAGTAAGAGGGCCATGGCAGTGAGAGGGCCATGGCAGTGAGAGAGCCGTGGCAGTGATAGGGCCATGGCAGTGAGAGGGCCGTGGCAGTGAGAGGGCCATGGCAGTGAGAGAGCCGTGGCAGTAAGAAGGCCGTGGCAGTAAGAGGGGCGTGGCAGTGAGAGGGCCGTGGCAGTGAGAGGGGCGTGGCAGTGAGAGGGCCGTGGCAGTGAGAGGGCCGTGGCAGTGAGAGGGGCGTGGCAGTGAGAGGGCCATGGCAGTGAGAGGGCCGTGGCCGTGAGAGGGCCATGTCTGTGAGAGGGCCATGGCAGTGAGAGGGGCGTGGCAGTGAGAGGGGCGTGGCAGTGAGAGGGCCATGGCAGTGAGAGGGCCGTGGCAGTGAGAGGGGCGTGGCAGTGAGAGCCATGGCAGTGAGAGGGGCGTGGCAGAGAGAGGGGCGTGGCAGTGAGAAGGCCATGGCAGTAAGAAGGCCATGGCAGTGAGAGGGACGTGGCAGTGAGAGGGGCGTGGCAGTGAGAGGGCCGTGGCAGTGAGAGGGGCGTGGCAGTGATAGGGCTGTGGCAGTGAGAGGGCGTGGCAGTGAGAGGGCGTGGCAGTGAGAGGGGCGTGGCAGTAAGAGGGGCGTGGCAGTGAGAGGGGCGTGGCAGTGAGAGGGCCTTGGCAGTGAGAGGGCCGTGGCAGTGAGAGGGGCGTGGCAGTGAGAGCCATGGCAGTGAGAGGGGCGTGGCAGAGAGAGGGGCGTGGCAGTGAGAGGGCCATGGCTGTGAGAGGGGCGTGGCAGTGATAGGGCTGTGGCAGTAAGAGGGGCGTGGCAGTAAGAAGGGCGTGGCAGTAAGAGTGCCATGGCAGTAAGAAGGCCATGGCAGTGAGAGGGGCGTGGCAGTGAGAGGGGCGTGGCAGTGAGAGGGCCATGGCAGTGAGAGGGGCATGGCAGTGATAGGGCTGTGGCAGTAAGAGGGGTGTGGCAGTAAGAGGGGCGTGGCAGTAAGAGTGCCATGGCAGTAAGAAGGCCATGGCAGTGAGAGGGGCGTGGCAGTGAGAGGGGCGTGGCAGTGAGAGGGCCATGGCAATGAGAGGGGCATGGCAGTGATAGGGCTGTGGCAGTGAGAGGGGCGTGGCAGTGAGAGGGGCGTGGCAGTGAGAGGGGCGTGGCAGTAAGAGGGGCATGGCAGTGAGAGGGGCGTGGCAGTGAGAGGGGTGTGGCAGTAAGAGGGGCGTGGCAGTAAGAGGGCCATGGCAGTAAGAAGGCCATGGCAGTAAGAAGGCCATGGCAGTCATAGCGGTTCAACGCGTGGTGTGTTGGTAGGGAGAGGGGTGTGGCAGTGAGAGGGGCGTGGCAGTGAGAGGGCCATGGCATTGAGAGGGGCGTGGCAGTGATAGGGCTGTGTCAGTAAGAGGAGCGTGGCAGTGAGAGGGGCGTGGCAGTAAGAGGGCCATGGCAGTGAGAAGGCCACGGCAGTGAGACGGGCGTGGCAGTGAGAGGGCCATGGCTGTGAGAGGGGCGTGGCAGTGATAGGGCTGTGGCAGTAAGAGGGGCGTGGCAGTAAAAGGGGCGTGGCAGTAAGAGTGCCATGGCAGTAAGAAGGCCATGGCAGTGAGAGGGGCGTGGCAGTGAGAGTGCCATGGCAGTGAGAGGGGCGTGGCAGTGATAGGGCTGTGGCAGTAAGAGGGGCATGGCAGTGAGAGGGGCGTGGCAGTGAGAGGGGCGTAGCAGTAAGAGGGGCATGGCAGTGAGAGGGGCGTGGCAGTGAGAGGGCCATGGCAGTAAGAGGGGCGTGGCAGTAAGAGGGCCATGGCAGTGAGAGGGGCGTGGCAGTGAGAGTGCCGTGGCAGTGAGAGGGGCGTGGCAGTGATAGAGCTGTGGCAGTAAGAGGGGCGTGGCAGTGAGAGGGGCGTGGCAGTGAGAGGGGCGTGGCAGTGAGAGGGGCATGGCAGTGAGAGGGGCGTGGCAGTGAGAGGGGCGTGGCAGTAAGAGGGGCGTGGCAGTAAGAGGGCCATGGCAGTAAGAAGGCCATGGCCATGATAGCGGTTCAACGCGTGGTGTGTTGGGAGGGAGATGGGCGTGGCAGTGAGAGGGCCATGACAGTGAGAGGGGCGTGGCAGTAAGAGGGCCATGGCAGTAAGAAGGCTATGGCAGTAAGAGGGGCGTGGCAGTGAGAGGGGCGTGGCAGTGAGAGGGCCATGGCAGTGAGAGGGGCGTGGCAGTGATAGGGCTGTGGCAGTAAGAGGAGCGTGGCAGTGAGAGGGGCGTGGCAGTAAGAGGGCCATGGCAGTGAGAACGCCACGGCAGTGAGAGGGGCGTGGCAGTGAGAGGGCCATGGCAGTGAGAGGGGCGTGGCAGTAAGAGGGCCATGGCAGTGAGAGAGCCGTGGCAGTGAGAAGGCCATGGCAGTGAGAGGGGCGAGGCAGTAAGAGGGCCATGGCAGTGAGAGAGCCATGGCAGTGAGAGGGCCATGGCAGTGAGAAGGCCACGGCAGTGAGAGGGGCGTGGCAGTGAGAGGGGCGTGGCAGTGAGAGGGGCGTGGCAGTGAGAGGGCCATGGCAGTGAGAGGGGTGTGGCAGTGAGAGGGGCGTGGCAGTAAGAGGGGCGTGGCAGTAAGAGGGCCATGGCAGTGAGAAGGCCATGGCAGTGAGAGGGCCATGGCAGTGAGAGGGGCATGGCAGTAAGAGGGGTGTGGCAGTAAGAGGGGCGTGGCAGTAAGAGGGCCATGGCAGTGAGAAGGCCATGGCAGTGAGAGGGGCGTGGCAGTAAGAGGGGCGTGGCAGTAAGAGGGCCATGGCAGTGAGAAGGCCATGGCAGTGAGAGGGGCGTGGCAGTAAGAGGGACGTGGCAGTAAGAGGGGCGTGGCAGTAAGAGGGGTGTGGCAGTAAGAGGGACGTGGCAGTAAGAGGGGTGTGGCAGTGAGAAGGCCATGGCAGTGAGAGGGGAGTGGCAGTAAGAGGGCCATGGCAGTGAGAAGGCCATGGCAGTGAGAGGGGCGTAGCAGAGAGTGAGGCTGTAGTAGACTAGAGGACCTGTGAGAGCTGTGGTGTGTGGGTGGTGTTAATTGGGTGATAATGTGCGGTTCAACGCGTGGTGTGTTGGGAGGGAGTAACGAGCGCAGTGCAGCTCTGAGTAGTGTCAGGAATCTAGCCTGGATTAATGAGGCTGAATGGTGTAGGCCAGCTGCACCTGTCACTGTGGCAGCCAGACAGGCAGGCTGATGAGGCTCTGCTCTTACATTAACATGGCTGTAAACAACATGCTGGTATTATAATCAAGTGTATTTCATAACATAACAATTAGTGTTGGTGGAATGTTTTGGCACACTGATTCATACTTGTGGGTGATGTTGATGATGACACTGCTGAATGTGGCTGTGGAACTCCAGAGAGGGTTCTATTTCCTCTAGGCTGTGGAACTCTGGGGAGGGTTCTATTTCCTCTAGGCTGTGGAACTCTAGGCTAGGGAGGGTTCTATTTCCTCTAGACTGTGGAACTCTAGGGAGGGTTCTATTTCCTCTAGGCTGTGGAACTCTAGGCTAGGGAGGGTTCTATTTCCTCTAGGCCGTGGAACTCTAGGGAGGGTTCTATTTACTCTAGGCTGTGGAACTCTAGGGAGGGTTATATTTCCTGGCTGTGGCTGAGGCCTCAATCTAAACTACAAACAGTCTCATGAGCTATAACGTAGCCTAGTTTTTATGATGTAATCATAGTCAGAAAAACACAGGAGGTGGAAATGGGCGAGAGGAGAGAAGAAAGGTCCTGTGAGGCAGGTGAGGACCCTACAGAGGAAGTGGAGGCAGGTGAGGACCCTACAGAGGAAGTGGAGCCAGGTGAGGACCCTACAGAGGAAGTGGAGGCAGGTGAGGACCCTACAGAGGAAGTGGAGGCAGGTGAGGACCCTACAGAGGAAGTGGAGGCAGGTGAGGACCCTACAGAGGAAGTGGAGCCAGGTGAGGACCTTACAGAGGAAGTGGAGCCAGGTGAGGACCCTACAGAGGAAGTGGAGCCAGGTGAGGACCCTACAGAGGAAGTGGAACCAGGTGAGGACCCTACAGAGGAAGTGGAGCCAGGTGAGGACCCTACAGAGGAAGTGGAGCCAGGTGAGGACCCTACAGAGGAAGTGGAGCCAGGTGAGGACCCTATAGAGGAAGTGGCTAGTTGAGGACCCTACAGAGGAATTAGAGCCAGGTGAGGACCCTACAAATGAAGTGGAGCCATGTGAGGACCTTACAGAGGAAGCGGAGGAACGTGAAGACCCTACAATGGAAGTGGAGTCAGGTGAGGACCCTATAGAGGAAGTGGAGTAAGTTGAGGACCCTATAGAGGAAGTGGAGCCAGTTGAGGACCCTACAGAGAAAGTGGAGTCAGTTGAGGACCCTACAGAGGAAGTGGAGTCAGTTGAGGACCCTATAGAGGAAGTGGAGTCAGGTGAGGACCCTATAGAGGAAGTGGAGCCAGGTGAGGACCCTATAGAGGAAGTGGAGTCAGTTGAGGACCCTATAGAGGAAGTGGAGCCAGTTGAGGACCCTACAGAGGAAGTGGAGTCAGTTGAGGACCCTACAGAGGAAGTGGAGCCAGGTGAGGACCCTACAGAGGAAGTGGAGCCAGGTGAGGACCCTACAGAGGAAGTGGAGTCAGTTGAGGACCCTACAGAGGAAGTGGAGCAAGGTGAGGACCCTATAGAGGAAGTTGCTAGTTGAGGACCCTACAGAGGAAGTGGCTAGTTGAGGACCCTACAGAGGAAATGGAGCCAGGTGAGGACCCTATAGAGGAAGTGGCTAGTTGAGGACCCTACAGAGGAAATAGAGCCAGGTGAGGACCCTACAAATGAAGTGGAGCCATGTGAGGACCTTACAGAGGAAGCGGAGGAAGGTGAAGACCCTACTGAGGAAGTGGAGCCAGGTGAGGACCCTACAGAGGAAGTGGAGCCAGGTGAGGACCCTACAGAGGAAGTGGAGCCAGGTGAGGACCCTACAGAGGAAGTGGATCCATGTGAGGACCCTAAAGAGGAAGTGGAGGCAGGTGAGTGCCCTACAGAGGAAGTGGATCCATGTGAGGACCCTAAAGAGGAAGTGGAGGCAGGTGAGGACCCTACAGAGGAAGTGGACATGGAGAGAGGAGAAGAAAGGAAATAATATGGAAGAAAGAGGAGAGGGGGTAGTTAGGTGTACTATAGAGGATTCTGTTTCAAGAACTATCCCGTCCGGTCAGTTGGTCCCGGGGAATATCAACACAGATGAGAGGCCCTGTTTTCCCTCCTCACATCTGCAAGCTAACCCAACCCGAACCCCGTCATTACACAATCAAGGAATATCTGGGAAATTGCAGGGTAATTTGGAGATTAGCATTCTAATGTTTCCCAGCAACAAAGGGTTGGTTTTATTAGAGCCATTTGTTAATGAAGGCCTAAAAATAGGGCCTGGTTAGAGCTGGTCACAGTGGCTGGTCCTGGGTCTGCAGAGATGAAACAGAAAAGAATGTCCGGTCAGGAAACAAAGGAAACTGCTGACTCTGGTTCTGTGGTTCTGTTGTTACTGCAGGGTAGGCATTGTAGAGCCGGAGCTACGTACACATACGCACACGACCTAGACATGAATATATGACTCACATACAAACATTGCGCACACACTCAAACAGGTATGCATGCACACAGAAGCATACACACACATACAGTACACACACACAAGCACACACACATGCACACACAGACTTCTGGAATCAGATTGATTAAATTAGGGAAACGATAGGGAAAAGTTAATAGATGTGCATTCCTTTTTTTCTCAGTGGATTTGATGTGTGCTGGAAGAAGAAACAATGATATATTGTAGTCATTGAATACGGTGAAATAAACTGCAATTGTAGCACATTTGGATTTGGATGATGTGAGAGATATGAAAGATATGTTAGATAAGCTTCCTCTTGGACTCTGCAGCAGTGATCTCTCTTCAAACAGGCTACCACCTCACATCAGAGCATCGCGTCATGTGATCTCTCTTCAAACAGGCTACCACCTCACATCAGAGCATCGCGTCATGTGATCTCTCTTCAAACAGGCTACCACCTCACATCAGAGCATCGCGTCATGTGATCTCTCTTCAAACAGGCTACCACCTCACATCAGAGCATCGCGTCATGTGATCTCTCTTCAAACAGGCTACCACCTCACATCAGAGCATCGCGTCATGTGATCTCTCTTCAAACAGGCTACCACCTCACATCAGAGCATCGCGTCATGTGATCTCTCTTCAAACAGGCTACCACCTCACATCAGAGCATCGCGTCATGTGATCTCTCTTCAAACAGGCTACCACCTCACATCAGAGCATCGCGTCATGTGATCTCTCTTCAAACAGGCTACCACCTCACATCAGAGCATCGCGTCATGTGATCTCTCTTCAAACAGGCTACCACCTCACATCAGAGCATCGCGTCATGTGATCTCTCTTCAAACAGGCTACCACCTCACATCAGAGCATCGCGTCATGTGATCTCTCTTCAAACAGGCTACCACCTCACATCACAGCTTCGCGTCATGTGATCTCTCTTCAAACAGGCTACCACCTCACATCAGAGCATCGCGTCATGTGATCTCTCTTCAAACAGGCTACCACCTCACATCAGAGCATCGCGTCATGTGATCTCTCTTCAAACAGGCTACCACCTCACATCAGAGCATCGCGTCATGTGATCTCTCTTCAAACAGGCTACCACCTCACATCAGAGCATCGCGTCATGTGATCTCTCTTCAAACAGGCTACCACCTCACAGCAGAGCATCGCGTCATGTGATCTCTCTTCAAACAGGCTACCACCTCACATCAGAGCATCGCGTCATGTGATCTCTCTTCAAACAGGCTACCACCTCACATCACAGCATCGCGTCATGTGATCTCTCTTCAAACAGGCTACCACCTCACATCAGAGCATCGCGTCATGTGATCTCTCTTCAAACAGGCTACCACCTCACATCAGAGCATCGCGTCATGTGATCTCTCTTCAAACAGGCTACCACCTCACATCAGAGCATCGCGTCATGTGATCTCTCTTCAAACAGGCTACCACCTCACATCAGAGCATCGCGTCATGTGATCTCTCTTCAAACAGGCTACCACCTCACATCAGAGCATCGCGTCATGTGATCTCTCTTCAAACAGGCTACCACCTCACATCAGAGCATCGCGTCATGTGATCTCTCTTCAAACAGTCTACCACCTCACATCAGAGCATCGCGTCATGTGATCTCTCTTCAAACAGGCTACCACCTCACATCAGAGCATCGCGTCATGTGATCTCTCTTCAAACAGGCTACCACCTCACATCAGAGCATCGCGTCATGTGATCGCTCTTCAAACAGGCTACCGCCTCACATCAGAACATCGCGTCATCCAGATCTCTCTTCAAACAAGCTACCACCTCAAATCAGAGCATCGCGTCATGTGATCTCTCTTCGTGTCTGATCCCTCCAGTTGTATTTACATAATGATAATAAAATCACAAAGCGACTTGAGCTTATTCTATAAAAATATTTTCTTCAGATTTTACGCAGCTCAACTGTGAAAGCACCACATGTGATGTGGTAACAAGTGGAACAGAGGTGACTTAAACTCCGGCCAGACAGAGAGCCGGCCAAGGGCGGAATAGAGGAATACAATAAAATCCAAAATGTTCAATTTGAGCGGCGGATATGCAGGGCAGCTAA
>NC_060187.1:15251869-15276869 GCF_021184085.1 Oncorhynchus gorbuscha | reverse complement strand
CGGATCAGAAGATTGTAGGTCCGACTCCTGGTTGGCCTGTGATATTTATGTGCGTTGTTGTCTCTTCACTGGAACATGTAAAGTGTTATTATTGAATTGTGCAGAATGGTAATGGTAGTGCTGCAGACTCCCAAGCATGTATCACCCACAATGGCATTGGCGTGACTTCACCTTGAAAAGAATTAACCAACCAGGAGTTGAACGTAGAATCTTCTTATCTGTTGTCAGATGCATTATGCATTGCGCAACAGTCTATTAAGTTTCTGCTGTTGGTACCACTGTGGAGAGGAAGGGAGGTGTTTGAACACTCTCCTCTCCACTAGCCAGGTGGTGTACAGTGACGGAAAAAATCATTTGATCCCCTGCTGATTTTTTACGTTTGCCCACTGACAAAAAAATGTGCCCCTGCATATGGTGTTAGTGTGTGTTGAGGAGTACTTGTTGCAGTGTAGTACTTGACTGGTGAACTCAAGTATTGAAAGGGGAACAGCCCAGGTACACAGTGTTCACCTGAATGCACCACAGGCCGCAGAGCACAGGAACTAACTTAACCCCCTGTCCCATCTCAGGAAGCCCTGCGGTAACCCAATAACACTATAGGGGGGGTAGAGAGAGAGAGAGAGAGAGAGAGAGAGAGAGAGAGAGAGACAGAGAGACAGAGAGACAAAGACAGAGACAGAGACAGAGACAGAGACAGAGACAGAGAGAGAGAGAGAGAGAGAGAGAGAGAGAGAGAGAGAGAGAGAGAGAGAGAGAGAGAGAGAGAGAGAGAGAGAGAGAGACAGAGACAGAGACAGAGACAGAGACAGAGACAGAGAGAGAGAGAGAGAGAGAGAGAGAGAGAGAGAGAGAGAGAGAGAGAGAGAGAGAGACAGAGACAGAGACAGAGAGACAAAGACAGAGACAGAGACAGAGACAGAGACAGAGACAGAGACAGAGACAGAGACAGAGAAGGCTGTGCAGGTCACTGGACCAGATAAGGAGGAGAGTGACAAAACAATACACAGCGGGGAAAGGAAGAAAAGATCCTGTTGCCCTAGAAAGATAAAAGCAGCCTAAACACACTAAGTGACTGTACATGACAAGCAGTGCTGAGACATTGCATAAAACAGAAAGTCTCTCTGTTAAAAACACAAAGTGACATTTGTGGCCCGTTTGATGGCCGTTTCCAGTGATTGTGAAGAATGTACACAACCTTAAAAATCCCTTCTGTCAGAGTGGCTCTGTCAAACCCATATTAGTGGGTTGGATCCCAGTACCAGCTGGTTCTGATGGTCGGTCACACGCATGCACACACGCACACGCACGCACACGCACGCACACGCACACACACACACACACACACACACACACACACACACACACACACACACACACACACACACACACACACACACACACACACACACACACACACACACACACACACACAGTCTGATGTGAATTAGTTTAGACAACCATAGCAGGCCAACAGGAGGTCATTAGCATAGTGTGTTAGCATTTCATCCATCCTCACAAACCACATGAGAGGAGAGCGCTGTTTACATTACAGTCTGCTGCCTTGTTCAGACAGCCCTGTTTTTCCAGACGGGTAGCGTGTCACAGAGAGACGTGTATCGTGTCATAGATGCGGGGTTGCCTTACGGTTTAATGACTGCTGGGCTCAAGGCGTTGCCATACCCCCTGGACTCAGATTACGACAGATTTCGGGGCAACTAGTCAGGAATGGAACCGGGCATACCACCTACTGTAGAGCTTGTTTTCTCCTTGACAAGACCACACACAGGAGTGTGTGTATTAATAGGTGTGTGTGTGTGTCTGTCTGTGTGTCTGTCTGTCTGTCTATCAGTCTGTCTGTGTCACTGTCTGCCTGTCTGCCTGTGTGTCTGTGTATCTGTGTCTGTCTGTCTGTCTGTCTGTCTGTCTGTCTGTCTGTCTGTCTGTCTGTCTGTCTGTCTGTCTGTCTGTCTGTCTGTCTGTCTGTCTGTCTGTCTGTCTGTCTGTGTCACTGTCTGTCTGTGTGTCTGTGTGTCTGTCTGTGTGTCTGTGTATCTGTCTGTCTGTCTGTCTGTCTGTCTGTCTGTCTGTCTGTCTGTCTGTCTGTCTGTCTGTCTGTCTGTCTGTCTGTCTGTCTGTCTGTCTGTCTGTCTGTCTGTCTGTCTGTCTGTCTGTCTGTCTGTAGTTTAGTAACTGACGGTGGCCTGTAGTTTAATAACTGACGGTGGCCTGTAGTTTAGTAACTGACGGTGGCTGACGGTGGGCTGTAGTTTAGTAACTGACGGTGGCCTGTAGTTTAGTAACCGACGGTGGCCTGTAGTTTAGTAACTGACGGTGGCCTGTAGTTTAGTAACTGACGGTGGCCTGTAGTTTAGTAACTGACGGTGGCCTGTAGTTTAATAACTGACGGTGGCCTGTAGTTTAGTAACCGATGGTGGCCTGTAGTTTAGTAACCGACGGTGGCTGACGGTGGCCTGTAGTTTAGTAACTGACGGTGGCCTGTAGTTTAGTAACTGACGGTGGCCTGTAGTTTAGTAACTGACGGTGGCCTGTAGTTTAGTAACTGACGGTGGCCTGTAGTTTAATAACTGACGGTGGCCTGTAGTTTAATAACTGACGGTGGCCTGTAGTTTAATAACTGACGGTGGCCTCTAGTTTAATAACTGACGGTGGCCTGTAGTTTAGTAACCGACGGTGGCCTGTAGTTTAGTAACCGACGGTGGCCTGTAGTTTAGTAACTGACGGTGGCCTGTAGTTTAGTAACTGACGGTGGCCTGTAGTTTAGTAACTGACGGTGGTCTGTAGTTTAGAAACTGACGGTGGCCTGTAGTTTAGTAACTGACGGTGGTCTGTAGTTTAGTAACTGACGGTGGCTGACGGTGGGCTGTAGTTTAGTAACTGACGGTGGCCTGTAGTTTAGTAACCGACGGTGGCCTGTAGTTTAGTAACTGACGGTGGCCTGTAGTTTAGTAACTGACGGTGGTCTGTAGTTTAGAAACTGACGGTGGCCTGTAGTTTAGTAACTGACGGTGGTCTGTAGTTTAGTAACTGACGGTGGTCTGTAGTTTAGTAACTGGCGGTGGCCTGTAGTTTAATAACTGACGGTGGCCTGTAGTTTAATAACTGACGGTGGCCTGTAGTTTAGTAACTGACGGTGGTCTGTAGTTTAGTAACCGACGGTGGCCTGTAGTTTAGTAACTGACGGTGGTCTGTAGTTTAGTAACCGACGGTGGCCTGTAGTTTAGTAACTGACAGTGGCCTGTAGTTTAGTAACTGACAGTGGCCTGTAGTTTAGTAACTGACGGTGGCCTGTAGTTTAGTAACCGACGGTGGCCTGTAGTTTAGTAACCGACGGTGGCCTGTAGTTTAGTAAACAACGGTGGCCTGTAGTTTAGTAACTGACGGTGGTCTGTAGTTTAGTAACTGACGGTGGCCTGTAGTTTAATAACTGACGGTGGCCTGTAGTTTGGTAACTGTCTGTCTGTCTGTCTGTCTGTCTGTCTGTCTGTCTGTCTGTCTGTCTGTCTGTCTGTCTGTCTGTCTGTCTGTCTGTCTGTCTGTCTGTCTGTCTGTCTGTCTGTCTGTCTGTCTGTCTGTCTGTCTGTCTGTCTGTCTGTCTGTGCATACAACACACGCACCACTGATAGACAAGATCCCATTGGATCATATTGAGAATTCCCCAATTCCTCCCTGCTGATCTATCCCATTGGCAGATGTGAATCTTGGAAGCCCAAGATAAAGGGGCTGGATTTAAACATCATGTAGATTTAGACATCGTGATGACCTGGTACTGGGATCGATTCCAAACCATTCCATATGCTGATCAGAATTTCCACTAAGATTTGCATCTCTGCCTTTGTCTGTAAATCCATTGATGACTGAAGCATGTTGTTCTTCAGAGGAACAGTCACCCTCTAGTAGCTTGGAGATACTATAGAGTCTGGAGCTTTGATTACAACACCACTATTCCCAGGTTTGAGCAAGATGATGTGTAATTGGAGGAGAAATGTTCCATTATTATTACACACAATCCATCTGACCTGTCTTTCATCAGTGTCTTCCTGGCGCACACACACACGCATGCACGCAGGCAAACACACACGCACACACACGCATGCACACAGGCACACACACGCACAAACACACACGCACACACACGCCTGCACGCAGGCACACACACGCACAAACACACACGCACACACACGCATGCACACAGGCTCACACACCTGTCAGCAGGCCCATCTCCTAACACGCCAGTATGCTTAATTTAAACTGGTCTGACGACCAGCTGCAGGGAGAGAGACAGACAGACCTCATCCCTCCCTATGCTGACAGACAAACCTCATTCCCTCCCTATACTGACAGACAGACCTCTTCTCCTCCCTATACTGACAGACCTCATCCCTCCCTATGCTGACAGCCAGCAGCAGGGAGAGAGACAGGCAGACCTCATCCCTCCCTATACTGACAGACAAACCTCATTCCCTCCCTATACTGACAGAGAGACCTCTTCCCCTCCCTATGCTGACAGACAGACCTCATCCCTTCCCTATACTGACAGACAGCTGCAGGGAGAGAGACAGACAGACCTCATCCCTCCCTATACTGACAGACAGCTGCAGGGAGAGAGACAGACAGACCTCATCCCTCCCTATACTGACAGATAGACCTCATCCCCTCCCTATACTGACAGACAGCTGCAGGGAGAGAGACAGACAGACCTCATCCCTCCCTATACTGACAGATAGACCTCATCCCCTCCCTATACTGACGGCAAGCTGCAGAAAGAAAAGAGAGTAACTTCCCATTTTCCATGGGAAGTTAAGCCAGAGAATTTGAGGATTTTTTCTTAAATTCATAAAAAAAGTTATCTTATAACAGTGAACTTTTTTGTGGGAAATACATAAGGCAATTCTAGATCTTCTAGGGTCAGCCCTCTGCATACACTGTGAATTCTTGCACACAAATGAGATGCTGTTGAGCCCACACTACTACACTGTCTGAGCCAAGGACTACATGCTTTCTGGTAAGTTTTGATTACAATACTGGGTGGGGTGAATATATTTTATATGACATACATTATTTTTTGTTAACTAGTAAATAGTAGCCTACAGCAAAGTGTGTTTAAATACTTTCTAACTTGTTAACAATTTCTGCTTGTTATTTTTCCTACCATGTGGGTTTTAGCTTTCTTAAGCCTGCTAACTGAGGACTGTGAATTCACCTGTTTCCATACATGTTTCATTTTAAAATGTTTATTTTACAAAGGAGTTGTTAAATTAACTTTTTTTTCTCCTTTCTTTTTTTCCTTTTCTTAAAAAAAGTTTTACCCCATTTTTTCTCCCCAATTTCGTGGTATCCAATTGTTAGTAGCTACTATCTTGTCTCATCGCTACAACTCCCGTACGGGCTTGGGAGAGACGAAGGTTGAAAGTCATGCTTCCTCCAATACACAACCCAACCAAGCAACCAAGCCGCACTGCTTCTTAACACAGCGCGCATCCAACCTGGAAGCCAGCCGCACCAATGTGTCAGAGGAAACACTGTTCACCTGGCAACCTTGGTTAGTGTGCACTGCGCGCGACCAGCCACAGGAGTCACTGGTGCGTGATGAGACAAGGATATCCCTACCGGCCAAACCCTCCCTAACCCGGACAACTCTAGGCCAATTGTGCGTTGCCCCACGGACCTCCCGGTCGCGGCCGGTAGCGACAGAGCCTGGGTGCAAATCCGGAGTCTCTGGTGGCACAGCCCTTAACAACTGCGCCACCCGGGAGGCCCTAATCTAACTTCTTAACTATTTATCTGTACATGGAATTGTATTTGGGGTTGTTTACTATTTTTTTCTAATCTTTACAGGAAAATGCCAAGTGCATTATCTGATGTGTGGAGACATTTCACTGCAGCTAATGTAGAAGGACAATCTGTGTACATTTGAAAATGTGCCAAATCATAAGTGAAGAATGCAACAAAGATGCAGAATCATCTGGACGTGCATAATGATCCCTCAGCGCTCACAACAAGCAACCTCTGACAAAAGTCCCTCTACTTCTATTCAAGGTGAAAATGATGAATCAGACACCTTATTGATAGCAACAGCTCATGGTCCTCCTGGAATCAGACGTTTTCTTGATACAATGGAGGAACATAGTCAGAGAAATGCTGATGAATGTCTTGCTTGAGATGTGTATGCAACTCTGATGCTCACATGCAATGTGTATTGGAAGTAGAAGTCGACCGGCTATGATTTTTCAACGCCGATACCGATACCGGTTATTGGGGGACCAAAAACCCCCGAAACCGATTAATCGGACAATTTTTTAAACGTATTTGTAATAATGACAATTACAACAATACTGAATGAACACTTATTTTAACTTAATATAATACATCAATAAAATCAAATTAGCCTCAAATAAATAATGAAACATGTTAAATTTGGTTTAAGTTAAATAATAAAAACAAAGTCTTGGAATAGAAAGTAAAAGTGCAATATGTGCCATGTAAGAAAATTAACGTTTCAGTTCCTTGCTCAGAACATGAGAACATATGAAAGCTGGTGGTTCCTTTTAACAGGAGTCTTCAATATTCCCAGGTAAGAAGTTTTAGATTGTAGTTATTATAGGAATTATAGGACTATTTATCTCTACAACATTTGTATTTCATTAACCTTTGACTATTGGATGTTCTTATAGACACTTGAGTATTGCCAGTGTAACAGTATAGCTTCCGTCCCTCTCCTCGCTTCTACCTGGGCTCGAACCAGGAACACAACGACAACAGCCACCCTCGAAGCAGCGTTACCCATGCAGAGCAAGAAGAATAACTACTCCAAGTCTCAGAGCGAGTGACGTTTGAAACGCTATTAGTGCGCACCCCGCTAACTAGCTAACCATTTGACATCGGTTACACCAGCCTAATCTCGGGAGTTGATAGGCTTGAAGTCATAAACAGCTGCTGGCAAAGGCACGGAAGTGCTGTTTGAATGAATGCTTACGAGCCTGCTGCTGCCTACCATCTCTCAGTTAGACTGCTCTGTCAAACCATAGACTTAGTTATAACATGATAACACACATGAATACGAGCCTTAGGTCATTAATATGGTCGAATCCAGAAACCATCATCTCGAAAACAAGACGTTTATTCTTTCAGTGAAATACGGAACCGTTTGGTATTTCATCTAACAGGTGGCATCCATAAGTCTAAATATTCCTGTTACATTGCACAACCTTCAATGTTATGTCATAATTACGTAAAATTCTGGCAAATGTGGTGGCTCAAACTGTTGCATATACACTGACTCTGGGTGCAATGAACGCAAGAGAAGTGACACAATTTCACCTGGTTAATATTGCCTGCTAACCTGGATTTATTTTAGCTAAATATGCAGGTTTAAAAATATATACTTCTGTGTATTGATTTTAAGAAAGGCATTGGTGTTTATGTTTAGGTACACATTGGAGCAACGATACGCACCACATCGATTATATGCAACGCAGGACACGGTAGATAAACTAGTAATATCATCAACCATGTGTAGTTATAACTAGTGATTATGATTGATTGATTGATTGTTTTTTATAAGATAAGTTTAATTCTAGCTAGCAACTCACCTTGGCTTACTGCATTTGCGTAACAGGTAGTCTCCTCGTGGAGTGCAATGTAATCAGGTGGCTAGAGCATTGGACTAGTTAACTGTAAGGTTGCAAGATTGAATCCCCCAAGCTGACAAGGTAAAAATTGTTCGTTCTGACCCTGAACGAGGCAGTTCACCCGCCGTCATTGAAAATAAGAATGTTTTCTTAACTGACTTGCCTCGCTATATAAAGTTGTAAAATATATATATATATTTTTTTTAAATCGGCGTCAATAACTACCGATTTCCGATTGTTATGAAAACTTGAAATCGGCTCTTAAGTAATCGGCCATTCCGATTAATCGGTCGACCTCTAATTGGAAGAGATTTCTGAATGTTCTTCACCCAGCATACACTCCTCCAACCAGACATGCTTTATCTACTCATTTGCTGTATGCAGAGTTCAACAGAGTTCAAAGGAAGGTCAAACAAATCATAGAGAAAGCAGACCGTATTGCAATCATCTCTGATGGGTGGTCGAATCTTCATGGGCAAGGAATAATTAACTACATCATCTCCACCCCTCAACCAGTATTCTACAAGAGCACAGACACAAGGGACAACAGACACCCCAATCTCTACATTGCAGATGAGCTGAAGGCAGTCATCAATGACATTGGACCACAGAAGGTATTTGCACTGGTGACAGACAATGCTGAGAACATGAAGGCTGCTTGGTCTAAAGTGGAGGAGTCCTACCCTCACATCACACCCATTGGCTGTGCTGCTCATGCATTGAATCTGCTGCTCAAGGCCATCATGGCACTGAAAACAATGGATACACTCTACAAGTGAGCCAATGAAATAGTTAGGTATGTGAAGGGTCACTAAGTTATAGCAGTAATCTACCTCACCAAGCAAAGTGCGAAGAATAAGAGCACCACTTTGAAGCTGCCCAGCAACACCCTTTTGGGTGGTGTTGTTATCCAGTCTCCTGGAGGGGAAGGAGTCTCTCCAAAAAATTGTCATATCAAAGTCTACCGATATGGACAGCCCCATCAAGAGGATCCTCTGGGATGATGTATTTTAACAGAGAGTGGTAAGCAGCCTGAAACTCCTGAAACCTATAGTAATAGCCATTGCACGGATTGAGGAAGACCATGCCACCCTGTCTAATGTTCAGACTCTGCTTGCAGAAGTAACAGAAGAAATCCGTACTGCCCTGCCCACTTCACTGTTGCTCCAAGCAGAGGAAACTGCAGTTTTGAAATACATCAAAAAGCGTGAAGACTTCTGCCTGAAGCCCATACATGCCACAGCATGCATGTTGGACCCCAAGTATGCTGGCAAGAGCATCCTGTCTGGTGCAGAGATCAACAAGGCCGTTGTTGTCATCACTACCGTGTCTCGCCACCTTGGCCTGGATGAGGCCAATGTTCTTGGCAGTCTGGAAAAGTACACTTCCAAGCAAGGGCTTTGGGATGGAGATGCACAATGGCAGTCGTGCCAACATATCTCATCAGCCACCTGGTAGAAGGGACTTCTGAGGATATTTCCCCTGTTGCCTCCATCATCCTCCAAATCCCACCAACATCAGCTGCCTCAGAGCGCAACTGGTCCTTTTTTGGGAACACACACACCAATGTGCGCAACAGGCTGACCAATACAAAGGTTGAAAAATGGCAATGAGCCATCCTCAAGAAGGTTGGAAAGTGACAGTGAAGATGAGGCCTCAGAGTCTGATGTTCAAGAGGTGGACATTGAGGAGGTCCAGGGAGAAGACATGGAAGCCTGAGAGTCTGATGTTCAAGAGGTGGACATTGAGGAGGTCCAGGGAGAAGACATGGAAGCCTGAGAGTCTGATGTTCAAGAGGTGGACATTGAGGAGGTCCAGGGAGAATCCAGGGAGAAGATGGAAGCCAGGGAGAGACATGGAAGCCTGAGAGGCTGATGTTCAGGTCCAGGGAGAAGACATGGAAGCCTGAGAGGCTGAGAGGACATGGAAGCCTGAGAGGCTGATGTTCAAGAGGTGGACACATTGAGGAGGTCCAGGGAGAAGACATGGAAGCCTGAGAGTCTGATGTTCAAGAGGTGGACATTGAGGAGGTCCAGGGAGAAGTCTGATGTTCATGGAAGCCCGAGAGTCTGATGTTCAAGAGGTGGACATTGAGTTCAAGAGGTCCAGGGAGAAGACATGGAAGCCTGAGAGTCTGATGTTCAAGAGGTGGACATTGATTGGAGGTCCAGGGAGAAGACATGGAAGCCTGAGAGGCTGATGTTCAAGAAGTGGACATTGAGGAGGTCCAGGGAGAAGACATGGAAGCCTGAGAGTCTGATGTTCAAGAGGTGGACATTGAGGAGGTCCAGGGAGAAGACATGGAAGCCTGAGAGGAAGACAACCAAATCATTTTACTACTATGTTGAAATCATTTTTGTGAGATGTGATGGATCATTGGGGATCATTCAATATTCCCTTTCTTTTGTTGTTCAGTGAAATCATCCCATGTGAAGAGTCAACTCATTTAATTAAAGTTAAATTCTTAACTAAAGAGTTTTTAAAAATTTCTATTGGGAGGATTTAATCTTTTGCAATTATGTCTACTTCTGATGATATAAAAGGTTTATGTTTCTGTCTCCATATGATGGTAAATATATCCAATGCAAAAAACATCTACATTTAAATGGTATTAATAGTAATTTGCATATATTCCCGTTAATTCCCATATATTCCTCTTAATTCCCACGGAAAGTTTCCACCTCTGAATTTTCCCCAAAATGTGCAACCTCAGTTACAGCAGAGACAATCAGTCCCCTCCAGGATCAAAATCCATGTTGCCTAAATTGCTTTGTGTGTCAAAAAACTAACTTTTTTTATAGCGCCCCTTATGGATACGTCCGGTAATGCCATATACTCCGGTACAGAAACGGTAGGACGGTATGAACATCTGAATACCACCCAACCCTTACATACAGTATATATCAACACAGTATTTCATATAAATTATCTATTAGATTAAAATGTTATATATCAAATGATGAAAACATATTTCAAGGATCTGTTGATGGTTTATAACTGTCTCCAGTTCAGAACTAATGGCCTGATCCTCTCAGCATGGGACCAGGAAACACCTGTCTGTTTACGACGTCTCCCGAGACACCCTGCCCCTTTCACCTGACCCCATGCCTACCTTTAAGGCATACAGCTCCATGCAGCTCCACTCATAACACACATTACACTGATCCCACGCAAGATTCAGACAGACACAGAGATTCTTTCCAGGAAAAACTACACTGCCTGTTATTCTTCCACTCTCATTCCAGCATAGCATTGCCAACTCTGAGGAAGAGGGAGCGAGACAGGGAGAGAGAAAGAAAGGGAGAAAGAGAGAGAGTGAATGGGGTGAGAGAGAGAAAGAAAGAAAGAGAGAGAGAGAGAGAGAGAGAGAGAGAGAGAGAGAGAGAGAGAGAGAGAGAGAGAGAGAGAGAGAGAGAGAGAGAGAGAGAGAGAGAGAGAGAGAGAGAGAGAGAGACACCAGAGGGACACCAAAAGCCAAAAAACTATTCCCTGTCAATCACTGCGAGCGTCACTCCTCTCTCCAGTCCAAATCTCTCATCCACTGAAGGTTAGGAAAATAATCTCCAGCATTCCAAAGCCCTGTTTGGGAGAAGTAACGAGGAAGACAGTGGAGAGGAGAAGAGAGACGAGAGAGAGAAAAGAGAGAGAAGTGGAGAGAAAAGCTTGTGCCATCGGGGTCTGAAGGGGGCCAAACTCAGTAGGGCCCGACGGAGAGCCATTAAAACAGTTTAACATCTCTGTCACAGCCACACCATCCAACCACCACCACAACAATATTAATAGTAGTACTGCTAATACTACTACTAATACCGCTGCTGCTACTACTACACACACAGAGACAGGCTCAACACAGGGCATGCTGACTACTGCTGGACACAGACAGACTCAACACAGGGCATGCTGACTACTGCTGGACACAGACAGACAGACAGACAAGACAGACAGACAGACAGACAGACAGACAGACAGACAGACAGACAGACAGGCAGGCAGGCAGGCAGGCAGGCAGGCAGACAGACAGACAGACAGACAGACAGACAGACAGACAGGCACAGGCAGGCAGGCAGGCAGGCAGGCAGGCAGACAGACAGACAGACAGACAGACAGACAGACAGACAGACAGACAGACAGACAGACAGACAGACAGACAGACAGACAGACAGACAGACAGACAGACAGTTACTAAAGACAGGCCACAGTTACTAAACAGGACAGTTACTAAACTACAGGCCACAGTTACTAAACAGGACAGTTACTAAACTACAGGCCACCGTCAGTTACTAAACTACAGACAGACAGACCGTCAGTTACTAAACTACAGGCCACAGACAGGCCACAGACAGACAGGACAGACAGACAACTACAGGCCACCGTCAGTTACTAAACTACAGGCCACCGTCAGTTACTAAACTACAGGCCACCGTCAGTTACTAAACTACAGGCCACCGTCAGTTACTAAACTACAGGCCACCGTCAGCCACCATCGGTTACTAAACTACAGGCCACCGTCAGTTACTAAACTACAGACCACCGTCAGTTACTAAACTACAGGCCACTGTCAGTTACTAAACTACAACCACCGTCAGTTACTAAACTACAGGCCACTGTCAGTTACTAAACTACAGGCCACCGTCAGTTACTAAACTACAGGCCACCGTCAGTTACTAAACTACAGGCCATCAGTTACTAAACTCTAAACTACAGGCCACCGGTTACTAAACTACAGGCCACTGTCAGTTACTAAACTACAGGCCATCGTCAGTTACTAAACTACAGGCCATCGTCGGTTACTAAACTACAGGCCACCGTCAGTTACTAAACTACAGGCCACCGTCAGTTACTAAACTACAGACCACCGTCAGTTACTAAACTACAGGCCACTGTCAGTTACTAAACTACAGGCCACCGTCAGTTACTAAACTACAGGCCACCGTCAGTTACTAAACTACAGGCCACTGTCAGTTACTAAACTACAGGCCACCGTCAGTTACTAAACTACAGGCCACCGTCAGTTACTAAACTACAGGCCACCGTCAGTTACTAAACTACAGGCCATCGTCAGTTACTAAACTACAGGCCACTGTCAGTTACTAAACTACAGGGCAGTTACTAAACTACAGGCCACCGTCAGTTACTAAACTAAACTACAGGCCACCGTCAGTTACTAAACTACAGGCCACCGTCAGTTACTAAACTACAGGCCACCGTTACTAAACTACAGGCCACCGTCAGTTACTAAACTACAGACCACCGTCAGTTACTAAACTACAGGCCACTGTCAGTTACTAAACTACAGGCCACCGTCAGTTACTAAACTACAGGCCACTGTCAGTTACTAAACTACAGGCCACCGTCAGTTACTAAACTACAGGCCATCGTCAGTTACTAAACTACAGGCCATCGTCGGTTACTAAACTACAGGCCACTGTCAGTTACTAAACTACAGGCCATCGTCAGTTACTAAACTACAGGCCATCGTCGGTTACTAAACTACAGGCCACCGTCAGTTACTAAACTACAGGCCACCGTCAGTTCCTAAACTACAGGCCACCGTCAATTACTAAACTACAGACCACCGTCAGTTACTAAACTACAGGCCACTGTCAGTTACTAAACTACAGGCCACCGTCAGTTACTAAACTACAGGCCACCGTCAGTTACTAAACTACAGGCCAAACTAAACAGGCCACCGTCAGTTACTAAACTACAGGCCACCGTCAGTTACTAAACTACAGGCCACCGTCAGTTACTAAACTACAGGCCACCGTCAGTTACTAAACTACAGGCCACCGTCAGTTACTAAACTACAGGCCACTGTCAGTTACTAAACTACAGGCCACCGTCAGTTACTAAACTACAGCCAGGTTACTAAACTACAGGCCACCGTCAGTTACTAAACTACAGGCCACCGTCAGTTACTAAACTACAGGCCACCGTCAGTTACTAAACTACAGGCCACCGTCGGTTACTAAACTACAGGCCACCGTCAGTTACTAAACTACAGGCCACCGTCAGTTACTAAACTACAGGCCACCGTCAGTTACTAAACTACAGGCCACCGTCAGTTACTAAACTACAGGCCACCGTCAGTTACTAAACTACAGGCCACCGTCAGTTACTAAACTACAGGCCACCGTCAGTTACTAAACTACAGGCCACCGTCAGTTACTAAACTACAGGCCACCGTCAGTTACTAAACTACAGGCCACCGTCAGTTACTAAACTACAGGCCACCGTCAGTTACTAAACTACAGGCCACCGTCAGTTACTAAACTACAGGCCACCGTTACTAAACTACAGGCCATCGTCAGTTACAGTTACTAAACTACAGGCCACCGTCAGTTACTAAACTACAGGCCACCGTCAGTTACTAAACTACAGGCCACCGTCAGTTACTAAAACTACAGGCCACCGTCAGTTACTAAACTACAGGCCATCGTCAGTTACTAAACTACAGGCCATCAGTTACTAAACTACAGGTCGGTTACTAAACTACAGGCCACCGTCAGTTACTAAACTACAGGCCACTGTCAGTTACTAAACTACAGGCCACCGTCAGTTACTAAACTACAGGCCACCAGTACAGGCCAGTTACTAAACTACAGGCCACCGTCAGTTACTAAACTACAGGCCCGTCAGTTACTAAACTACAGGCCACCGTCAGTTACTAAACTACAGGCCACTGTCAGTTACTAAACTACAGGCCACCGTCAGTTACTAAACTACAGGCCACCGTCAGTTACTAAACTACAGGCCACCGTCAGTTACTAAACTACAGGCCCATACGTCAGGTTACTAAACTACAGGCCACCGTCAGTTACTAAACTACAGGCCACCGTCAGTTCCTAAACTACAGGCCACCGTCAATTACTAAACTACAGACCACCGTCAGTTACTAAACTACAGGCCACCGTCAGTTACTAAACTACAGGCCACCGTCAGTTACTAAACTACAGGCCACCGTCAGTTACTAAACTACAGGCCACCGTCAGTTACTAAACTACAGGCCACCGTCAGCCACCGTCAGTTACTAAACTACAGGCCACTGTCAGTTACTAAACTACAGGCCATCGTCAGTTACTAAACTACAGGCCATCGTCGGTTACTAAACTACAGGCCACTGTCAGTTACTAAACTACAGGTTACTAAACTACAGGCCACTACAGGCCACCGTCAGTTACTAAACTACAGGCCACCGTCAGTTACTAAACTACAGGCCACCGTCAGTTACTAAACTACAGGCCACCGTCAGTTACTAAACTACAGGCCACCGTCAGTTACTAAACTACAGGCCACCGTCGGTTACTAAACTACAGGCCACCGTCAGTTACTAAACTACAGGCCACCGTCAGTTACTAAACTACAGGCCACTGTCAGTTACTAAACTACAGGCCACCATCAGTTACTAAACTACAGGCCACCGTCAGTTACTAAACTACAGGCCACCGTCAGCCACCATCGGTTACTAAACTACAGGCCACTGTCAGTTACTAAACTACAGGCCATCGTCAGTTACTAAACTACAGGCCATCGTCGGTTACTAAACTACAGGCCACTGTCAGTTACTAAACTACAGGCCATCGTCAGTTACTAAACTACAGGCCATCGTCGGTTACTAAACTACAGGCCACCGTCAGTTACTAAACTACAGGCCACCGTCAGTTCCTAAACTACAGGCCACCGTCAATTACTAAACTACAGACCACCGTCAGTTACTAAACTACAGGCCACTGTCAGTTACTAAACTACAGGCCACCGTCAGTTACTAAACTACAGGCCACCGTCAGTTACTAAACTACAGGCCACTGTCAGTTACTAAACTACAGGCCACTGTCAGTTACTAAACTACAGGCCACCGTCAGTTACTAAACTACAGGCCACCGTCAGTTACTAAACTACAGGCCACCGTCAGTTACTAAACTACAGGCCACTAAACTACAGGCCACCGTCAGTTACTAAACTACAGGCCACCGTCAGTTACTAAACTACAGGCCACCGTCAGCCACCGTCAGTTACTAAACTACAGGCCACCGTCAGCCATCGTCGGTTACTAAACTACAGGCCACCGTCTGTTACTAAACTACAGGCCACCGTCAGTTACTAAACTACAGGCCACCGTCAGTTACTAAACTACAGGCCACCGTTGGTTACTAAACTACAGGCCACCGTCAGTTACAAAACTACAGGCCACCGTCAGTTACTAAACTACAGGCCACCGTCAGTTACTAAACTACAGGCCACCGTCAGTTACTAAACTACAGGCCACCGTCAGTTACTAAACTACAGGCCACCGTCAGTTACTAAACTACAGGCCACCGTCAGTTACTAAACTACAGGCCACCGTCAGCCACCGTCAGTTACTAAACTACAGGCCACTGTCAGTTACTAAACTACAGGCCATCGTCAGTTACTAAACTACAGGCCACTGTCAGTTACTAAACTACAGGCCACTGTCAGTTACTAAACTACAGGCCATCGTCAGTTACTAAACTACAGGCCACCGTCAGTTACTAAACTACAGGCCACCGTCAGTTACTAAACTACAGGCCACCGTCAGTTACTAAACTACAGGCCACCGTCAGTTACTAAACTACAGGCCACCGTCAGTTACTAAACTACAGGCCACTGTCAGTTACTAAACTACAGGCCAGCCAGGGTCGTCAGTTACTAAACTACAGGCCACCGTCAGTTACTAAACTACAGGCCACTGTCAGTTACTAAACTACAGGCCACCGTCAGGTTACTAAACTACAGGCCATCGTCAGTTACTAAACTACAGGCCACCGTCAGTTACTAAACTACAGGCCACCGTCAGTTACTAAACTACAGGCCACCAGGTCAGTTACTAAACTACAGGCCACCGTCAGTTACTAAACTACAGGCCACCGTCAGTTACTAAACTACAGGCCACCGTTACTAAACTACAGGCCAGTTACTAAACTACAGGCCACCGTCAGTTACTAAACTACAGGCCACCGTCAGTTACTAAACTACAGGCCACCGTCAGCCACCGTCAGTTACTAAACTACAGGCCACCGTCAGTTACTAAACTACAGGCCACCATCGGTAACTAAACTACAGGCCACCGCCGGTTACTAAACTACAGGCCACCGTCAGTTACTAAACTACAGGCCACTGTCAGTTACTAAACTACAGGCCACCGTCAGTTACTAAACTACAGGCCACCGTCAGTTACTAAACTACAGGCCACCGTCAGTTACTAAACTACAGGCCAGGCCACCGTCAGTTACTAAACTACAGGCCACCAGTAAACTGTCGGTTACTAAACTACAGGCCACTGTCGTAAACTACAGGCCATCAGTAAACTACAGGCCACCGTCAGTTACTAAACTACAGGCCACCGTCAGTTACTAAACTACAGGCCACGTCAGTTACTAAACTACAGGCCACGGTCAGTGGTGGTTACTAAACTAGAATGGCATGACTGTAAGTCGCTTTGGATAAAAGCGTCTGCTAAATGGCATATATTATTATTATTATTATTATTAGTTACTAAACTTCAGGCCACTGTCAAAGAAATGACTGTTGAGGGTAGAGCATACTTGTCAAATGTAAACATCAGAAGATTTTCTATGCTGATTTCTTACTAGTGTAATACATTGCCCTTAGCTATCAGTGTACATGTAGCTAGGGCATTACTCCAGTCAATGAATCAATCAATCACACACAGACCAGTCCAGTGTAATGCACATGATTTTTACGAAGGGTAAAGATTTCATTGTGTGTGTGTGTGTGTGTGTGTGTGTGTGTGTGTGTGTGTGTGTGTGTGTGTGTGTGTGTGTGTGTGTGTGTGTGTGTGTGTGTGTGTGTGTGTGTGTGTGTGTGTGTGTGTGTGTGTGTGTGTGTGTGTGTGTGTGTGTGTGTGTGTGTGTTTGTGTGTCTTAATGGAGAGGATTTGTTGAAGGGATAACCAGATCAAGGGATGGATGGAGGGAGGGAGGGAAGGAGGGAGCAAAGGAGGTAAAGGAGTGTGAGGTGAGAGACAGAACGAGACGTGGACGGAAACAGGATCCCATTTAGGAGATTTCCAATCCCTGTCTAATGGATCTGTGTCAAAATGTGAGAAGAGATGGGCTCTGCGCCAGGCACCACCTGGCCTGATACTGTCCCAGTGAGGAGAGAAGAGATAGACTCTAGTCAGGCATCACCTGGCCTGACACTGTCCCAGTGGGAAGAGATGGACTCTAGTCAGGCACCACCTGACCTGACACTGTCCCAGTGAGTGGAGAGAGAAGAGATGGACTCTAGTCAGGCACCACCTGGCCTGACACTGTCCCAGTGAGGAGAGAAGAGATGGAGGAAGGCTGGGCTCGCCCCTAATGTGTGAGGGGAAAAGGGGACATGCCAGAGGCTGTGCAGGTATTTTATAGGTCCTGAAACATGAGTGACTAATGGAGAACTCTTAGGCACAATGTTATCGAGTCTGGTGTTAATACTACAGCATTAGATCTCTACATGTACAGAATGGAAGGTCCACAGTGGTACCAAAGTGATTTCAGACTGAAATGTGCCATTCGTTTAGGAAACACTTCATCCAACCGTGTCTGCATGGCCCTGAACATGGCTTCTAACAGCAGTAGAACAAAGGGAGAGGAGAGTATGGAGGAAACCTGGATCTGGTTAAGGACTCATGGGTTTATGGTAGAAAAAGTAACAAGGGAAGACGGGAGAAGGGGACAGAGAGGGAAAGGTTCTCCCTCCCTGCGGTAGGTTGACTGAATGCAGTAGAAGTTAACTGTTTCTCTTTATTCTGGTGAACTGAAGACTCCAGGTGCCAGTAAGTCAGTATACACCCAGCGTTGGCCAACTCCTGCTCAACCTGCTCACCTCTCTGAAACAGCCTCACCCTCTCAGCTCCACTCCTATCAACTCTAGCTCAGCCACTGAATATCCTACTGAAAAACCTTCCTGAACAAAATAAGCTCCAACACTCCATAACTCTACCATATCCAGTCCAGACAATAGAAAGGGGGATAGCAACCTAGACACAGAGAGAGAGAGAGAGAGAGAGAGAGAGAGAGAGAGAGAGAGAGAGAGAGAGAGAGAGAGAGAGAGAGAGAGAGAGAAAAGGGTAGAGAGAGAGAGAGAAAGGGGAGAAAGAGAGAGAGAGAAAGGGGAGAAAGAGAGAGAGAGAAAAGTATAATATGACATTTGTAATGCCTTTATTGTTTGAAATTTCTGTATGTGTAATGTTTACTATTAATTTTTAAAGTTTATTTCACTTTTGTATATTATCTACCTCACTTGCTTTGGCAATGTTAACACATGTTTCCCATGCCAATAAAGCCCCTTGGATTTTTAATTGAATTGAAAAGGGGAGAGAGAGAGAGAGAAGAGAGAGAGAGAGAGAGAGAGAGAGAGAGAGAGAGAGAGAGAGAGAGAGAGAGAGAGAGAGAGAGAGAGAGAGAGGGAGAGAGAGAAAATGGTAGAGATAGAGAGAGAGAAAGGGGAGAGAGAGAAAATGGTAGAGATAGAGAGAGAGAAAAGGGGGAGAGAGGAGAGAGAGAGAGAGAGAGAGAGAGAGAGAGAGAGAGAGAGAGAGAGAGAGAGAGAGAGAGAGAGAGAGAGAGAGGGAGAGAGAGAAAATGGTAGAGATAGAGAGAGAGAAAGGGGAGAGAGAGAAAATGGTAGAGAGAGAGTGAGAGAGAGAGAGAGACTGAGTGAGTGAGAGTACACGCACAAAGATCTCTATTGTATTACCTAATTTCCTGTCAGGTCTAGCAGTGAAATCTGCCAGTTTGCTGAGTCTGAAGGAGATTAAATGTATTCCTGATTCAATATAACACCGCTCCGCACCTCACCATATTGTTCCTGTTGCTTCCCCTCCATCAATATGCCATGTCTTGAGAATGTGGCGATGGCTATAGTTGTAAATAATAATCATGTAAACAGTAGTGGTCTGGTCTCCAGTAGTGGTCTGGTCTCCAGTAGTGGTCTGGTCTACAGTAGTGATCTGGTCTCCAGTAGTGGTCTGGTCTCCAGCAGTGGTCTCCAGTAGTGGTCTGGTCTCCAGTAGTGGTCTGGTCTACAGTAGTGGTCTGGTCTCCAGCAGTGGTCTGGTCTCCAGTAGTGGTCTGGTCTCCAGCAGTGGTCTCCAGTAGTGGTCTGGTCTACAGTAGTGGTCTGGTCTACAGTAGTGGTCTGGTCTACAGTAGTGGTCTGGTCTCCAGTAGTGATCTGGTCTCCAGTAGTGGTCTGGTCTACAGTAGTGGTCTGGTCTCCAGTAGTGGTCTGGTCTCCAGTAGTGGTCTGGTCTCCAGTAGTGGTCTGGTCTCCAGTAGTGGTCTGGTCTACAGTAGTGGTCTGGTCTCCAGTAGTGGTCTGGTCTCCAGTAGTGGTCTGGTCTCCAGTAGTGGTCTGGTCTCCAGTAGTGGTCTGGTCTCCAGTAGTGGTCTGGTCTCCAGCAGTGGTCTGGTCTCCAGTAGTGGTCTGGTCTCCAGTAGTGGTCTGGTCTCCAGTAGTGGTCTCCAGTAATAGTCTGGTCTCCAGTAGTAGTCTCCAGTAGTGGTCTGGTCTCCAGCAGTGGTCTCCAGTATTAGTCTGGTCTTCAGCAGTAGTCTCCAGTAGTGGTCTGGTCTCCAGCAATGCTTTGGTCTCCAGTAGTGGTCTGGTCTCCAGCAGTGGTCTGGTCTCCAGCAGTGGTCTTGTCTCCAGTAGTGGTCTTGTCTCCAGTAGTGGTCTGGTCTCCAGTAGTGGTCTAGTCTCCAGTAGTAGTCTCCAGAAAAGATGGCTTCCTAAAGCCTGATCTGAAGACGTGTCTGCTCAGTACACGTTAGAGGGCAGAATGGAGGGGTTGAGAAGAGGATTGAGTCAGTGTGACAACAGTGGAAAGTAGGGTTGGAGATGGTAGGCCGTGGTTGTGGAGTGTAGTGGTGGATGTAAAGGAAGTGTGTGTGTGTGTGTACAAGTACTGTATGTGCACCAGCGTGTGTGTGTGTGTGTGTGTGTGTGTGTGTGTGTGTGTGTGTGTGTGTGTGTGTGTGTGTGTGTGTGTGTGTGTGTGTGTGTGTGTGTGTGTGTGTGTGTGTGTGTGTGTGTGTGTGTGTGTGTGTGTGTGTGTGTGTGTGTGTGTGTGTGTGTGTGTGTGTGTGTGTAGCAGTGGGTCTGGGGCTGATTAGGTGTTTTATTCCTGTCGAGAGAAGCACCTCGGAATAAATCTTCTGCACCCTTTCATTTCCAGCTGGGTAATTGGGGACACATGAGCACAACTTCACCCCCCCTCCCTCTACATCGCTCCTTAGCCCCCCAGGGGTGCGGGCTGTCAAGCAACCAGTAAGATCAAACCCTTACTAAAGGGGGAGTCAGGAGGTTCTGTGCCTCAATAAAACAAAAAACAGTGAGGAGAGGGAGGAGGAGAGGACAACGAGGAGAGGAGGAGGGTGGAGAAGGAGGAGATGAGGAATATAAAGAGGAAAGGGGGAAGGTGGAGGAGAGGACAACGAGGAGATGAGGAGGGTGGAGAAGGAGGAGATGAGGAATATAAAGAGGAAAGGGGGAAGGTGGAGGAGAGGACAACGAGGAGAGGAGGAGGGTGGAGAAGGAGGAGATGAGGAATATAAAGAGGAAAGGGGGAAGGTGGAGGAGAGGACAACGAGGAGAGGAGGAGGGTGGAGAAGGAGGAGATGAGGAATATAAAGAGGAAAGGGGGAAGGTGGAGGAGAGGACAACGAGGAGAGGAGGAGGGTGGAGAAGGAGGAGATGAGGAATATAAAGAGGAAAGGGGGAAGGTGGAGGAGGGCATATGGAAGATGTTTACAGAATTGCTCTCCCCTGATGTTATCACACCTCTTCATTTCGTGGATCAGATGCTCATCCCAGGCTGTACCACCACTGATCTTCCTAGAAACACAAGGGCTGTCCTCTATTCTCCTCTCATTTTCCTCACCTCCTCCATTCTACTATCATCTATTTTTCCCTCTCCTCCTTCTCCTTATCTCATCTATTTTCCCCTCTCCTCTCCTCCTCTCTCCTCATCTCATCTATTTTCCCCTCTCCTCTCCTCTCTCCTTATCTCATCTATTTTCCCCCTCCTCTCCTCCTCTCTTCTCATCTATTTTTCCCTCTCCTCCTCTCTCCTTATCTCATCTATTTTCCCCTCTCCTCTCCTCCTCTCTCCTCATCTCATCTATTTTCCCATCTCCTCCTCTCTCCTTATCTCATCTATTTTCCCCTCTCCTACTCCTCCTCTCTCCTCATCTCATCTATTTTCCCCTCTCCTCCTCTTTTCTCATCTATTTTCCCCGATCCTTCTCCTCTCTTCTCTGCGCCTTGGTAAGGATAAAGAACTCTCACAATGTAATATTGTGTTCGTTTTCAAAGAATGCTCTCCTTTTCAAAGAATGCTCTCGCCATCTATCTAAAGTACCAGCTATCCCTCATAGGGAAGAGAAACACTGTAGACAGCGTTTCTTATATAAACACATTAGACAACCTGACAGGGTTCCCCTCAAAGTAATACACCCATTATCTAGTTGGTCTAATGTACACAATCATCCTGACTTCAACACACACACACACACACACACACACACACACACACACACACACACACACACACACACACACACACACACACACACACACACACACACACACACACACACACACACACACACACACACACACACACACACACACACACACACACACACACACACACACACACACACAGTAATACACAAAATCCCCCAATCTTCAAAAGAGAACAGTGGACTGTTATACTACTAGAACTCCACTCTGTCTGTATATACTGTAACTAAATGTAGTTTCAAACTAGGTTCAATGTAAATGTTTGCCGAACCTATGAAAGCATAAATACACACAAGTAGTTATGGTTCAGTTCCAAATTAGAATCACTTTGTTCTGTCCAACCCAAGATGACCGTTCTTTCTGACTCAGATTACAGTATTACACCATGTGCGGGCCTTTCTTTCATTTATTTAGGTCATAGTATTGTTTTTTGCCCAGCACTGGTTGGGAGGTGCCTATCACCCTTGTTTGCTACAGATTACAGGCCATTATTTTGGATGGTTTAAACTTGATTAACCAACCCCAGGCCTCGCTGGTTAGACTTCCATGAGGGTTTTGATGGATGTTAGCAGGGTCACTCTGACCACCCTCCCTGGATCTCTAGTCCCTGAAAAAGGAGAGTATTGAACCACTCAGAACCACACAGACCCATTTAATGGCATGATTGACTATCCTTTAATGCGAGCCAGCAGGTCCCCTGGTTTATGCTTGAGAGGAGAGCTACTGTTATCTCTTACTGCCATGTATAGGGTTTGTGGCTCTAGACCGCTCTACACTGTCTGTCAGTTAACAGTAGTGCCCTATATAGGCAATAGGGTGCCATTTGGGTCACAGACAGGAGCGAGGCACTTTAGTGTTTTTCACTAATCTCCACATCTGGAATATCTGCTGGCTTTGAAATGAGCAGCCGCTGTTGACAATCCACAGAGGCCTTCCCAGGACCCTCCCTCCATCCCCTCCTCCTTCCTTTGTTCCCTCTCATCTGTCCCTCCCAAGCCCCCCACACCGTCCTGCTTCACCCCACCGCACCCCGACACCCCCTCTGCCTGCAGACTGTTTTATCAAGTCTCCTGCGAGCAGTAATACAAGCAAAGGGGATGTGTGTGTGTGTGTGTGTGTGTGTGTGTGTGTGTGTGTGTGTGTGTGTGTGTGTGTGTGTGTGTGTGTGTGTGTGTGTGTGTGTGTGTGTGTGTGTGTGTGTGTGTGTGTGTGTGTGTGTGTGTGTGTGTGTGTGTGTGTGTGTGTGTGTGTGTGTGTAAAAGATAGACAGACAAAATAAGTATGAGACTGACGGAGGAAGGAAGCTAAAGTCAAGAGAGAGAGAGGGGAGAAAGACACGAGGAGAGAGAAATCAGAGAAAGAGGTAGCCCTCAAATTGTATATGGTTATACTACATAAGAACAATGGTGCAACACAAATTTAAAAATATATTATTTCATTACGAATGCGCTTTCACCTGTGTTGGATAGAGGTCCGTGGTTCTGAAACACATCAGTGTGCTGTTGAATTGGCTACTTTCCTAGACCATGTTGCTATGTGCATATAATAGCAAAGTTAACCAGCATATTGGTGTTGAGAACAATGAGGCGGAGGCAGCAGCAGAATGAGGAGAGGTGAAAACAGCCCTAGTCTTATAGTCTAAGAAAAGTGAGGAGAGAGGAAACCTCAACTTAATTAGGTTTCTGGTATTATTTATCATTAATGTAGTGTTTTTTACATGGTTCCAAACTATCTGAAAAATAATAACCCTCCTTTTTCTTGATCTCTTTCTTATTGTTATTTTTATTATTGTTATTATTGTGATCCTCATTATAATAATTATGATAATTTCAAATAAAATAACAAAGTGATTAGCGTAAACAATAAATAAACCGTTCCATTTTAGGGAATTGCATTCACCAATGAATGTGACTGCTTTTAGTCTTTGCTGTATTAAATGCTTTAGAAAAATCAACAGACTCTCTGGTACACTTATCATTTATTTAGTGTTGTTTACATTGTTCCAAACAGTCAGATCTTTTTTTAATCTAACAGCACCTGTTTGACACACATAATACTCTTGATCTCCAGTATTTTCCACAACAAGTCAAATGTATTCCACACATATTCCACACACATTCCACACATATTCCACATATATTCCACACATATTCCACATATTCCACACATATTCCACACATTCCACACATATTCCACATATATTCCACACATCTTCCACATATTCCACACATATTCCACACATTCCACACATATTCCACACATATTCCACACATATTCCACACATTCCACACATATTCCACACATTCCACACATATTCCACATATTCCACACATATTCCACACATATTCCACACATATTCCACACATTCCACATATTCCACACACATTCCACACATATTCCACACATATTCCACACATTCCGCTTTACCTCCTGATTAACCAGTAAACAGTCAACCATTTTGAGTTTATTTGCAACCATTATGCTGTTACGGTGTTTGTAGTTTGTTATAACAAATGTATTGGTGTGATTATGATATGCTATATGTCAGGTCCTCTTGGTCACTTCATGTGATGCATACGTGCCACATTAAGAGAGCAAGGGTTGAGGGAATAGGGAATGTTTTTCCTAAACAGGTGACGGATTTCGGAAACGGAACTTTTCAGTCAGTGATTATGTTGCAGCTTCAGCAACATGGACAGACAGATAAACACTGATGTTCTGTGGTGGTTGCTACAGTAGGGAGGAGAGCGAGACAACGGGTGCTTGTCACACACTCACTGTCTTTCTGTTTTTACACAGCG